>NC_141157.1:117273301-117452283 GCF_053477565.2 Lygodium microphyllum
ATTTTGTGGAGCAGTTTGCATTTGGTTGGCTTATCACTTATGTAGCTTGGATGCTATTTGGCCCTTAATGCCCCGATTATGGATCTTTGATTTACTTAGATGCAGATACATGTTTGAGCAGTGCTTGCTCCATTTTCTTTGAAGTTGGTTATTGAGCTTTCATTGCTCATTGATGCTTGGTTCTTTGCGGGTTAATCCTTGATCTGTGGACTTCTTGACAGTGCTTAGGTTTAGCTATTATGGCTTTGTTGCGTGTGTGTTGCCTAGCTTCTATGCTAGTTGGGTTGCTTTTGCCCAAGTTAGAGAGTAGTTGCTCTTGATGCTTACCCATCTATGCACATGGTCTACTATTGTATACCTTACTCAGCCACTTGTATGGATGATGTTGTACATGTGTTTGGGCTTCTCTTGGAGCTTGACTCTTGTAAAATGCTTTGCCAATTATCGGTCTTTACTCGACTTGGATATTCCTAGGTGGCATGATGTACTGCAGAGCTATGCGTATGCATATGGTTATGGGCTGATTTCATGGCTAAATACCATATGCTCTTATGAGAGATGTCTTATGATTTACCATACTATGGTTGGTTATGTCATGCAGTTGGCTACGACTCTTTTTCATGTGGGACCTTTTGTATCCTTGGTTGATGCCTTTATGTCCTCCCATCTGTTGAGGTTTCATGAGCCTTTGCAGCATGCTTCTACCACTGATGTCCTAATATATGACTATCTTTATGAGCAAGTTCCCTCTGTTGGGAAAACCCTCGACTCCTTTAGCTCCATGGATGCTATGGATAGCCCTATTCATGATGACTTGGATTCCTCGTCGTCTTCTACATGTTTTTCGGTTATAGATGCTGTATGCTTTTCTTTTGGAAAGATCGGGCATGTTAAAAGAAAATGTTTTAGATGGATTAGAGAGCAGCACAGATAGAGACAAACTCGACATGAGCAAAGAGTCATCGATGTAGCAGGTATTACCACTATTTCTAGTGGTGAGGTACATGTAGTTACCCATGATGATGCAGTTGAGCGTGTCCTCCTATCATCTAGTTTCCATATAGCTTACTTGCTCAATGATTAGGCCCATGCCTTTAATTGGCTTTTCAACTCTATGGCATCTTGTCATGTTAATTTCCATGCTTAACATAATCACCAATTTTAATTCCTAAATCATGAACTTATTGTGTACCATTGTATATAGTACCTAAGAATGTTGCCTTGATGCGATAATGAGTTGAAACAATATGTAAATTCAATTATTTTACCAATTTTGCAAAAATAAAATCATGTATGCCCCTAACATCATGCAAAATAATCTTTTATTTACCATGCACAAGACATTTCATTGTTAATAATGAATGAGGATTTGGCATACCTGGTAAAGTATCTAAAGTAGTATCAATATCATCATTGTCTTTTACGAAATTGGGAATTTCTTCATGGTCTTCATCTTAGTCGCTCCCAAGTAGTTGATGTGAACGATCGGCTTTTTGGATTGACAATTCATTGTTAGGTGTCCACGTTGGTGGCACTTGTAGCAGACTATAGGCTTGGCTTTTGAAACATTATTGGTAATGGCTGGAAGTTTAGGTATATTGGGATTTAGTTGGAAAGATAGCTTAGGATTTGAATTTTTGTTTGATGGTAAAGGAGGGGTTCATGTCCAGGATTTACGAAAAGAGGATGAAAAAAAGCGATTTTGATTGAATCTTCAAAAGTTAGAATTGTATTGCTTTGTATCAAAGTTATCGTTAGTTGAAAATTATTGTGGTCACTTCTCTCGTCTAGAATTTTGTCTTCAGCATCATTGGCCAAAGATATTGCATACTCAAGAGTCGTTGACTTGAAGATGTTCACCTCCGTATAGAACTGACCAAGCAAACCAGACATAAACTTGCACTTGTGCATCGCCTCAGGTATATCTTCAAGCATTCGAAGTTTCAGTAAGGCATTCTAGAAATGCTCAATGTATTGCGAAATAGGCTCATGATCTCTTTGCTGCAAAAGATCCCTCTATTTGATTGCTTTTTCGTAGAAATGAAGTGGAAGAAAATTCTTCAAAATTTTCTTTTGAAAAGCCTCCCAAGTAGCAGGACAATCAATACTCTTACGGAAAATAGTCCACCATAACGATGCTTTGTCTACTAAATGGTTAGTGATACACTTGAGTTTGTCTTTTTCGACATACTATTCTTTATGGAAATAATCATCAAATTGACTAGTAAAAGAAATAACAATCTTTTCATCACGTAGCCCATCAAAAGTACAAAATTTAAAATTTATTTTACTTATCTTGGCTTCTTTCTTGATAGATTGTGTTTCGAGTGTCGCATCGATCATTCATCGTACAACATCTTCGGGTTGCGGTCAACCTTGATGGAGAGTAGATGGTTGAAGAGTAGCGAGTTGAGCTTGCAAAGTTTGACGTGCTATTTGTTCATGTTGAAGTTGCATCATAATTAGGTCACCGGTGGTTCCGGTAAATCACCTTTGGCCATCAAATCTTTTATATTTTGATCGGACATCCTGCAAAATTTCAAACACCCTCACACACTCAAAATCTTGTTAGCAGGACGAGCATAGCTTAAAGTTGGGTTTACAAGGCTTGCTTCTTCTTCTTTTTAATGGCTTTTTGCAATCTTTCTTCTCTTTACGAGTATGGAAATGGATGAAGTCCTTCTTCCAATGAGTACTTCATTTGTGTAGAGACTGCATATAGCAATCCGTTTGCTGAAAATTGTCTCTATCACATCATATGTATGAACAAAGGCTTGCTAAAGTTATAGAGTAGATTCGAGGTTGGTTCAATGTGAACAACTACTCTGGAAATGTTTAAGATGGAAATTTTTGAATCTTTAGAAAGCTTAGAACATTTAAGTTTTTAAAAATCTTGACTTTCAGAGAATCAAACGTGACAGGATGGGGTCACCTTCTTGACGATGTTGACGGCAACAACTATGTCCTCCGGCCCCGGCGATGCTAAGTTTTAGAAAGATTTAAGCTTTTTACAAAGCTTATTAAGCTTTATAATCTCCAAACGAATGAAAATTGACTTCTCTTGTTCTCTGAGAAAAACGTCTTGATGAATGAGCTTGGAAAGTGTTCCTTCATTGCCAAAGTGTGGTCCTTCATGATCCAACAACACAGCAGGGTGTTCTTCACCGCCAAGAATATGCTGGTATTGATGGTTCTTCGCAAGACTGACTATAGAGCATGTTCTTTCCAAGAGCTTTTCTTTTGTGTGAGATGGTGAGCGATTGGAAGCCCTTGATCTTAGCTTTTCTCTGATACCACTGGCGTGCAAATCGGATGCTGAATGTGTATGTAGCGAGCGCCAGAAGGTCCTCAAGAACAAAGAACTCTACTTCAGCTCAAAAATAAAGTAAGAAGATTTGCATGACATGAGGCAAAAAGACAAATTAGGTACAATCTCCCACCATACCTTGTGTGAGCGCTTCACAAGGCATGTATTTATAAATTTATTCATCTCAAAGCTAAAAAATAACCTACTTTTACGATAAGCATGCTTTATGAAACGAGAGACAAAATTTGGCAAGGGGATGGAAAAGATTATCAGATTTTAGGAAGAAAAAATACTCAATTTGCTCCAAATATTGAAGATCACTTGTTAAGAAAAATACAAAACATGAGGTTTGGAGCTTTGAGAGGTAGATCCTTAGGAAGAGATAATGGGGGACTGATGCGACAAACTAATCAAGAAAATATGAGAGATGAAAGAGGAGAAAATGGAAGAGGATATTTCAAAATATCAATGATGATTTGTTATTCATGTCGAGAGATAGGTCACACAAGTACAAACTATCCATATCCACCTAAAGTAGGATGAGATATGTATCGTTTGCCCCAAAGTACTCATAATAGAGAAAACCATTATGGTATAGATATAAAAGACCAAACTTCCTCTCAAATACAAAAAGCTACGAGAAGAAGAAGAAGAGAGTGATAGCACTGAAGAACATGAAAGTGAGAATGAAAGTTTAGAGAGTGACTCAGATCCAGAGGTTTCCTCAATAATAATTAAGAAAAAGAAGAAAAAAATTGAAACATTATTAGATAACAAAGAGAAGTCAATAACATCTATCATATCATTAATAGTTTCAAAAGTATCCAAAAACAATGAGAAAAATAGTTTTCATCTTTATCTAAATAAGAATGACTTTTGTTATTACCAAATGATGAAGAATTTTCATTAAAAGAAGAATTTTCATAGGAAATCTTTGAAGGGGATGCATGTGGTATCCGGATAACTGCAACCATAGAATCTCCCACATGAGAGACATGCACTCGCTAATGAGGACCAACTCTAGAACCTTTGGTCAAAACCAAGCAAATAGGACACATCTTCCATGACCTATCCTAAAGAGAAGCAGAGTAACCTGCATCATGCAATTGACTAATAGAAATCAAGCTCTTACTAAGCATTAGAACATGTAGAACATCCCTAAGCATAACAAAAGTCCCATTAGGCAAAGCTAGGTGTATGTCCCTATACCAACAATAGCATAAGTCTGCTCAAGGCCCAGATCAATACATCCATCAACCTCCCTATAAGAAGAGAACCATGCTCTATGAGGGGTAACATGACAAGATGCCATATAGTCCAAAAGCCAAGCTCTAGGTCTTCAATCTAGGCTGACGTAATTTCGGGCCAAGCTCCACGATCAAGCTTTGATCCAAAGCTCTGATACCAGTTGAAGGGGATGCAATGGCAATGGAGAAGGAGAAGAGGAAGATGCAGAAGAGAAGAGCACACAGAATGTAGGTGCTATCCAACTGAATTGACAACCTTATTGTACTATCATATTATATACGAATAAAGAATGGGTGGTCACAGTTCACACGGTAGGCCCAGAGGCCTTTTACCCCAACAAGTTGCCAATAAAAGGACAATGTGGCTGGGGAGTGAAAACAAAGAAAAGAAAAGAAAAAACGACAAGGTGAGAAATCATGACACCTCACCAAATGCCTAATCGAAAAGTGAGCTACGTAAGAAGTTTCGGGAACCTCTATAGAAGAAGATTCAAGCATCCCTGAGTCCATGACATCAAGGAGATAAGCGATCCCACAGCTCCATACAATGGAGAAATCCAAGAATGCTTCTCATGAAGCAAGCACGACTCATTAGTGTAAGGCTATAAAGCATCAAAGTTGCACATAGAATCACCGTGGCACATACAAGACAATGGAGAGTAGTCAAACTCTCCAGAGTCAATCACTAAAAGAGAGCCATTATCTCGAACACTCATTCAATGGGGTCTCAAGACTACATGTGGCCTCAACAAAGGAAAAGACTATGGTTGGCTATCGAGCCTGAAAAACTACAAGAAAATGGCTCTCATGAGTCTGTAAGGGGTCTAGCAACTGACCACCAACATCATGACCTTGACGGCTATGCATAGCTACGTCATCTGGGCCAATAAGTGTCTCATTTTTAGCATAAACAGCTTACTGTAGTAGCTGCTGTAAGATCAGCCATAAAGCATACTAAATGCTCATCAAGAGGCCTAAGAGCTGTCTGCATCTCATAGAAGACGACATGACGGATGCATATGACTTGCTGGGCATCCAAATCCCATAATATGTAGGCCTTAAAGTCACCATCTCCATAACCAAGGAGGATACATCTACGTGATATAGGCTCATGTGGCATATGTACAGATTCCTGACAGCCAAATATCCTCAAGTAATCATAGGAGGGCTACATGCCACTCCATGCCTTGTGGGGTGTAATACGATCCAAGGTCAAGCATGGGGTCTTGTTAACCAAATAGACTGTCGTCATAAGGGCATCAACCCAGAAGCCATAAGACAACACAATTGTGGTAAGCATAGAAGCAACCTTTTCTTGTAAGGTCAAGCACATGCCATGAGAAATCCCATAATATAGTTGGCATAAGAAATCAATGCAATACTGCTGACAAGAGGTCCGAATGCTGGGAGAGAGAGCATGACTCTCATAATCCATCTGCAATCACCTAAGCCTGCTATGAGCAGAATCCATAAACCTGTCAAGCATAGCTGCAACATCCTTAATTTGCACCAAGGGAAAAGCCCCAACATGGCGGGTAGCATGATCAACAAATGTCACAAAGGACAATGGTCCACCAAGTGACTGGGAAGCATAGGTCCATATGCTGCACAATGGACAAGATCTAGAGGAGTATGCCTCGTACGATTGCCATAAGCTAAGGGGGGACTCTACAAAGACCAAGATTACAATCAAGGTAAGCATCAAGATCTGTAAGTGATATAGGAGGCAATAATGAGTCTGAATGAGACAAGATCTTCATCTCTTTGCCGTGCATACGGCCTAGGTGATAATGCCATAGCAATGCATGTGGTATCTGGATAACTGCAACCATAGAATCTCCCACATGAAAGACATGCACCGGGTAATGAGAACCAACTCTAGAACGTTTGGCCAAAACCAAGCAACCACGACAAATCTTCCATGACCTATCCTGAAGAGAAATAGTGTAATCTGCGTCATGCAGCTGATTGGACAGAAATCAAGCTCTTAGTGAGCATGGAAATATGCAGAACATCCCAGAGAATAAGAGAAGTCCCATTAGGCAAAGCTAGGTGTATGTCCCCTATACCAACAATAGCATAAGTCTAGTCAAGGCCTAGATCAATGCATCCATCAAACTTCATGTAAGAAGAGAGCCATGCTCTATGAGACACAATTTTTCGCATATGATGGTAGGAGGCATATTCCACGTGGATTTCATGAGACTATAGTGGATTTCGTGAGTTTTTTACTCCATAGTGGATTCCGTGAGGTTTTGCACTGGATTCCATAAAACTATATTTATTTGTAGGGACTCATACACATGGTGGATTCCTTGTGCGAGAAGACGGGGATGCCTGTCCTTTTCAGGCATCATGTTAATTTAATGTGTATGTGGGTGATTCCATGGCGAGTGATTTCGCAAAATACATATTTAAATTAATGGACGTTTATGAGTTTAGAGTGCACTTGTATTAAATTAAGGTTAGGATAAAGTTCCAACCTATTTATTTATTCTGTATAGTTGAAGACTGCTAGAGGTATTCACTTTTGTCAATTTAATTTTATTATTTTCTAACAATTGTGAATGCCATTAAATAGATTGTCCACTATATACATGCAACCAGCTATAAGCATTGTTGGCCTACACCCAAACTTCTGTGTTGTCCATGATGCTGCAAATATTGATACCAATCTTGCTATGTATAGTGAAGACATGAAAGCTTGCAAAAATTTGTAGCTAAATTTGCAATAGTTGCTCTCATAAGCTTCTTGTTTCATCTCATAAACAGATGGAAAGAAGTAGGTGAGGAAACAGTCCATGGATGCCACTCCACCCGGTATGCCAATGTAGGAGCCAAACATGAAGCTAGCACTTTCAACCATGATGCATGATGTGACAACATAAAATGTTTCCTTATCAAATAAGACCATGTTGTTCACCTTCTCCTTCTATTTTCCTTTGCTCCATTTCATCTTTTTGCTTGTCACCTCCCCTGCTTTTCGTAGGCTTGGACTGTGTTGTTGCAGCTTTGTATTTCTTGGACGCCATCACCACGTCCTCTCTCTCTGATCTCTCTCTCTCTCTCTCTCTCTCTCTCTCTCTCTCTCTCTCTCTCTCTCTCTCTCTCTCTCTCTCGCATAGCACTTTTATCATCTTATGAGCTCGATGAATGTTTGACATTCATATTTTCAAGATAATAGAAGGGCTTTTCATTTCCACAAAATCTAGCTAGACAATCACAGCCTTTTAAATGGAATTACATAACTAAAAAAAACCGAGGAAAGTGCGGAGGATGGGCCATAGGTCCATCCTACGGTTGGGTGGTCCCGGTTAGCCAGGAACTTTTCTCAAAATCTCGAAGAATAGCGGAATGATCGTCAAAGAATATGAATAACGAAAGCGATGACCTAGAGCTATGTTTTAACCGATTTACGCTGTTTTAGGGGAACGGAATGGGAGAGGTTGAGCTTTGCATCCCTCTCGTTTCCCATTCTCCTTGAACCAAGTGCAGCGTAAATCCGCTTCGAATCTGGCGTTTCTACGTAAAGTAGTCCGCTTGGGTCCGACGTTAGTTGCTGTTAGATAATGACCAATCAGGATAACCCTAATTCCGGTTGATCCTAAGTGGGAACAGCTAGGATACTTCCACTACGTAGCAGAGGCGGGAAGACCTAGATGGCAAATCCCATAACATTCCATGGGAGTGCCAGCCGGAGCTTTCTAGACATCCTTTCCAATGGACTACTAAGACGTGTCCTGGATGATACTAGTGGACATGTTACACTTGGTATCAGAGCCGACCAATAACGGAATTGCTTTTATAAAATCTCAATAAAATGAAGTAAAGAAATTGTTGTTGTCCAAACATTTCCTTACCTTCAATGCTGTCTTGCAGAATTACGAAGCGTGGAACAAGTTTTTGGTATTTCGGGTCATGTTTATGACTGCAATGCATTCTCCGCTTTATAGACAAAGAATTGGGATGATGAACATCCTGGAGCAGATTTATAATCCATCACCTTTATACATAGAACGAAGATGGACAGGGACATCAGGAATGTACTATATAGCCGCCCACCGGTTTGCTTATCTACAGACCAACCTAAAGAGGATCAAGTGGTTGGAAGACTTGAAAGTTGTGAAGTTGTTCGTTTTTGTGGAAGCTCACGTAAATTTGACTTTACATATCCGAGGTCGGAGGGTTGAGATGAACTCATATGTATATGCGAAAGTAACCCGTGTATTCCCAGCCGATAGGATTAAAGTGTTGGGCCGCCATGAGAAGTATGGATTCCAACGGAAAGGATATCCTGAACTTCCAATGACTTATCGATTCCTGAAGATCCATGACCCAAAACCCTACTATTACACAGTTCCTATAGATTAATGCAATACAACGTTGTTCTCCCCAAACTAAATGTAACAATTGACTTATCATCACAGGGAACGTTGTATTCGAAAGGGCTATGCCCATGTAAATACAAATAAAGTCTTATTTTTATTAATGTTTGGCTGTGCATAAGAGTTGATAAAAAGTTAAGTAGCAACATTGTTTACGAGATAGCTAAATTAAAGATAAGCTAACATTGATTATCGTATAATAACATTAAGGAAACCTTTATTCAGGCACAACCCCAGGTATAGGCTCCAAATTTTCCTCCTACATCAAGTACTGCTATGATCCAGGAGAAGAAGTTCTTCCTCAAGGAGATAAAGCCACTCGAGTTTGACGGGAGAGGCAGATTCGCCGTCCAGGCTGATCCTGAAATTTGGATTGAATCCATGGAGGATTACTTCGAAGTAGTCGGTACTGCAACCACCAATCAAGCTATGCTCGCTAAGTTAAAGCTCACCGACAAAGCCAGACTTTGGTGGAAGGAATGGTGCAGGGATCAAGGGATCGCAGAGGGATCCGTTACCTGGAAGAAGCTGAAGAAAGCCTTGCAAGGAAGATACTTACCACCTGCATATCGCACACAGAAAATGAACGAGTTCTATGAGCTAAAATAGCTAAGACTCACTCTTGACGCATACTACTCTAAATTCATTTCACTTTTAAAGTATGCACCACAGATGGACATGTCAGGATGCACTCATTCGAGCGACGCCTATAATTCAGGAGGTGTAAGCTAGACCAAGGGGTAACAAAACTTGGTCTTATAGTGACCCGAACAGAGGAGCATTCAGACCTCAAACAAAGAGAGTTCAAGGTCATAATCAGGGACAAAGAAAGAAAGCAAGGACAAATCATGTCAACAACTTTGTTCCTACTCAAAGTAATGGCCGAAACCTCCGTTGTTTCCACTGCAATGAACCAGTCACTTCAAGAGGCAATGTCCTAAGCTCAGCGGAGGACATCGCCAAGCGCCTTTCCAAAGAGCAGGCCGTGGTCAAGGAGCCAATACCTGAGGAAGAGGAAGAACCGCGTGCATTGCCAATAGGCAGAGATGCGAAGAAGAAGAAGAGGAAGATCTGACCATGGAAGCAGACATGCCGCTTTACACAAGAAGGGGCTGAATCGCCATTTCTTGGTGATTCAGACACCGTCAGACTATCAAGGTAAAGGTTTCAAAACCTTGATTGATTGTGGCAATACACATTCCTTTATCTCACCAGCATGTGCAAAAAGATTAGGAATAGCCACAGTAGAAGCACCTACCCTACTTGTGGAATTGGCAAATGGTCGTGAGGTAACTTGTACCAGGTAAACTGCTAAGGTGGAATTCTTTCTGGGAGAAAAGAAGACTTCAGTTAAATTCAGAGTTATGAATTTAGGTATCCATGAGTGTCTACTCGGAATGGATTGGCTTAAACCCAACAATGTCCACATTCACTATGGAAAGGGTCAAGTTTCCTTTCGAAACTCTGAAAGGGAATTTGTCACAACTCAAGGTGAGGCAGGAGTGCCAAGAATCGAATTGGCCGAAGTATCTCAGATCATAAAAGGATTCAGAAAAGGATTACCTGTTTACTTGATCAAACTCAACAAGTTAGATCAAAAGCAAGAGTCTCATGAAGGACCTTCTTGGCTAAAGGAATACACTGACGTATTCCCTGAAGAATTGACCAAACTTCCGCCTCAAAGAGAAGTAGATCATGAGATTAGGTTAGTGCCTGGAGTTGCACCAATTGCAAAGAGACCTTATAGAACGTCCATACCAGAAGCAATTGAACTGAAGGAACACCTCAAGCAACTCTTAGATCAGGGCTGCATCCGGCCTAGCAATTCACCATGGGAAGCTCCAGTACTATTTCAGAAAAAGAAAGATGGGACACTTCGACTATGTATTGATTACCGAGGGTTGAACCAATCAACAGTCAAGAACAAGTATCCCATTCCTAGAATAGATGAGCCTCTTGATCGTCTTCAAGGTGAAAAGATATTTTCCAAGATTGATATCAGGTCAGGTTACTATTAGATAAGGATCAAGGAAGAAGATATCCCAAAGACGTCCTTCAATACAAGATATGGGCACTTTGAGTTCCTGGTTATGTCATTCGGGCTTACGAATGCATCTACCACCTTCAATAGATTAATGCAGTATATATTTAGACCATATCTTGGTGATTTCGTGCTTGTCTTCTTCGATGACACTTTAGTCTATTCTAAACATGAAGAAGATCATGAACCTCAACTTTGGATTGTCCTTGAGACAATGAGGTCACATAAGCTGTATGCAAAAATGAAGAAGTGTGCATTCTTTAAGCGTCAGATTGAATATCTGGGATTCATAGTATCATCAGAAGGAATATCAGTAGACCCAGTAGATATGTGCTTGAATGGCCAATACCAGTATCCGTCAAAGAGATACGTAGCTTTCTTGGATTGACAGGATGGTATAGGGTCTTCATCAAAAACTATGCTTTGATTGCAGCACCTCTTACAGACTTACTAAAGAAGTAGACTTCCATTACATGGTCAACTTCCGAACAAAATAGCTTCGACAGATTGAAGCAAAGTTTGGTATCAACATCTATTCTAAAACTTCCTGACCTCAATACGGAGTTCAAGGTAGTAGCATTCTTGCCTTGGGGTGTGTACTTATGCAAGAAGGTCATCCAGTAGCAAATCTTCAACGAAATTGAAGAGCCATGAAAAGAATTATGCTACGCATGATCAGGAATTACTAGCTGTCATCCATGCTCTAAAACTTTGGAGACACTACCTGCTGGGTAACAAGTTTACTCTAGTAACTGACTATAAGAGTCTCAAATGGATCTTTACCCAGAACGAGCTCAACATGAGGCAACGTCGGTGGATTGAAGTGTTGGAGGAATATGATTTTGAAATCAAGTACCGACCAGGGAAGGAGAATGTAGTTGTCGATGCACTTAGTCGCAAGGCATTTCTAAATTCCCTAATCTTGCAGAATCCATCAATGGCCAGATCTCTAGCTACAAAAGTATCTATGACAAACAATCCTATACTTGAATTAGCTAGAGAGGAAGCATGCCATGATTTGGCCTACCAAGAAATGCTAAATGAGATTTCTACCAAGGAGCAGAATCAAAAGTTGCCAGCTAAATATCATGAATTTTCCATTGATAATGGACTTGTCTACTACAGAATAAGGCTATGTATACCAGCAAGCCAGTCACTTAAGCAGAAGATAATGTGGGAAGCTCATGATTCTCCTTTCGCAGGACATCTTGGCTATGCTAAGACTCTTATTGTAGTTATAAAGAGCTACCATTGGGAGAGGCTCAAGGGTGATATTCTCAAATATGTCACTGAGTGTTTGTCTTGCCAATGTATCCAAGCCGAACATGTCATGATGCCAGGGAAACTGCAACCGCTTGACATCCCCCAAATGAAATGGGAATTCATCACTATGGATTTTGTTAGAGGCTTACCCCAAGTCCAGGGAGGATACAACTCTATCATGGTTGTGGTTGACATGCTTACCAAGGTTGCACACCTGATTCCAATAAAGACAAACTATAAAGCCTTCGACATTGCAAGATTATTTATCAAGGAGATATTCAAGCTACATTGTTTACCCAGAAGAATCATTAGTGATCGAGATTCTCTCTTCACATCACACTTCTAGAGAGCTATCTTTGAAGCTATTGGGACTCAACTCTGTTTTAGCACCGCCTACCATCCCCAAACGGATGGCCAAATAGAGCAAGTAAATCAAGTCATCGAGGATATGCTTAGGGCATACTACTCTCGAGAACCCAAGAAGTGGATTCAATACTTGCCTTTGGTAGAATTTGCCTACAATGCTTCTTACCAGCAAAGCATTCAGATGACCCCTTTCCAAGCAATATATGGTCATGATTGTCGAAGTCCTCTAAACTTTTCCTATCCAACCCTAAGGGTTGAAGCGTCAAGGCAGATGTTGGAAGAGATGGATGATCAAATAAAGACAATAAGACAGGACATCCAAGCGGCCAAGGATAAACAGAAGGCATATGCGGATTTGAAGCATTAATTGCATTGTAGTGAGTATTTCTATCTACATGTTTGTTTATTTATCTCTCTATATGTTTGTCTGTCTGTCTGTCTGTCTGTCTGTCTCTCTCTCTCTCCTACATCCTGGAGGGATCACCTGCTATTAGCAACTTTGACAACTGCTACTACATCCCAGGATAGTATATCTCCCTACATCTGTTACATATACACATCGCACCACTTTATCACAGCCGACAGTTGTTCCCCTATCACAGCTTACATTTGTTTCCCTTTTGTAGCCATTATCTGGAGTACCAAGGCTACATATGCACATACACATACACGACACTTATCACACTCACAGCACCGTATTTTAAGTTTCCAATTTTTAACTTTTCATTTAGCACTTTTATTTTGGATAGCTGGACCTCATCAGTTGTATCACAGTTTGTCTCATAGGCCAGTTTTGGTCTTTAGAAGACGTTAATATAACTTTCTTTCTTTCTTTCTTTCTCTCTCTTTGCATATTTTGCACAACAAATTTGCGCGTCTATCAGCGCGTATACATTGCACTCTAGACGCGCTCCTACACGTGCCACATCCATACAACTCAATAAAACCTCAAAGGAGGTGTGGTTGTTTAACACGAGCGCGTCTATAGGCGTGTCTACTCTATGGATCAGACGCGCTCTTACATGCGCCAGGTCCACAAAACTCAAAAAAACCTAGGAGGTTTTATGGATCTTCAACACTTGCACGTCTATGAGCGCATCTACTCTGTATATCAGACGCTTGTAGACGCGAATTAGCAGTGAAGCACAAAATTAAACTAGGAAAAGAAAGCAACAACTAACATACCTAAAGCTAAGAAGGAACCAAAATACAACTCAGAGTAAACGTAGAGAGAGAGAGAGAGAGAGAAGAGAAGAAGGACTCACCTTGAATATTTGTTGTGATGGGCAGCGGCACAACTACAAACTCCTTCTTCGCCTTCATCTCCTTGCTCTTTGGTTGTTCTCCTCGTCGCAACAAACATACCAAAAGCTAAGAAGGTAGCAAAATACAACTCAAAGCAAAGATAGAGAGAGAAAGAGAGAGAGAGGGGGAGGGAGGGAGGGAGGGAGGGAGAGAGAGAGAGAGAGAGTGAGTGAGTGAGAGTGAGTGAGAGAGACAAGAAGAAGGACTCACCTTGAATCGGTGTTGTGATGGGCGGCGACAGGGCTACAAACTCCTTCTTCTCCTCCCTCTCCTTTCTCTTTGCCTCTTGCTTCCTCCTCTCTTTACCCTTTCTTCTTTTCCTTTTCCTTTCTTCTCTCTTTGTGTCATGCGCCTGTAAAAAAAAAACCCAAAAGAAACGTAAGATGGGACTACTTTGAAAAGAATGACACACCAACAATATTTTTCAACTTTTTCTAAAATTATAGTGCGCGTTTGTGCGCGCATCTGAAAGCGCGTCTATAAGCGCATGTATATAGAGCATGAATTGCGTCTATATACACGCACTTATCGACGCGCTTATATACGCATAGTTAAACGCACCTGACTATGCGCGTGTACTAAGCACGTCTATAATTGTTGCTTGTTGTAGTGTTTTGGTATTCTATATACTATTTGGACTAATATCTTTCATAAGATCATGAAATGATTTTTTCATATCCAGTCTTGCACTCACCATTTGGATCCAAACCATCCAAGTAGAAATGCATAGACAAGTTTTGAATATTGCAAAAACATATTAGAAGTGGTTGTATTTAATACACTTAGAACCTATAATTTTATGGTTTGGTTTCTCTTAGAATATTTACTTGATAGCTTTTTAGCTTTTGGCATTATCTTAATTACATTTCAGGGGTCGTAAAAGGACTTGGTTTCAAAATTTTAGAGCATAAAGTAGCTCTTAACTTGCTCTTGAAGCCTAAGATTGACAACTTTCTTGAAGCTTTAACTGCTTCCTTGTAGTACTTGCATTGAGCACAAGCCAATCAGATTTGTGCTTAGACAACAAAGACAAGGAATGTATCTATATTCCTTTGTGACCTATTTCCACATGCTCAAGACATTGGATTTGTGCTTGGACACCAAAGAGAAATAATATATGTCTACATGCTTACTGCAAACAAAAATAAGGTTCAAAAGAAAATCAATCACAAAAGGTTCCTAGTATGTTGCCTGTTTTTCTCATCTTGAGAATAAGTAGATATAATCATTAGTTGTCATGGTAAAGATTGTCGTTAAGATAGTAAGGTCTCAAAAAGATGCTACTATATATAGGTTTTAGGATTCTGAGAGCTACTTTCGTACACTATTATATGTTAAAAGATGTGGATCTAGAGCATGACACGAGCTATCGTGGATGAAAGATGAAGACTAAACTCATAATGACATGGACAAGTAGACACAACTGTTACACAAGTGAATTAGATTCCAAGATGGAAGCTTGGACTCATAATCACAATCTTGTCTAAGATCAAGAATGACAAGACACTTAACTGAAAGTACAAAGAATCATGACATTGTATTCATTCCATATGAAAATGATAGTCAAGTACAATGCTTTATAGAATTTGGGTTGTTCCACTCTCCTCACTGTGCATATGGGATACAGTACAACTATATATCATTTGTCTATTTCTCAACACCCCCCCTCAAAAGATGAGTCTCTACCCTTACTAGCTTTTGCCCCCCTTGCATGTGCACATGAACGAGGAGACTAGCTCTTTGGCCGCCTAGTCAAGTTAAGGCTTGAAACTGTACATCTTGGTAGGGTTTTTACATCCACTATAGGAAACAAATTCCTTAGAACAACCTGTTAGAGTTGTTGATAGTAGTGGAAGTATCTTTTTCTTCTTCTTCATTCATGAATTGACCTTGGTGTTGATTACATAGACCCAAGTCTCATTTTTTACTAATTTCATGAGCTATAGTTGATCATTTTCAAAAGTTTCTTAATGCAAATGTAGCTCTCTTCAAGCTCTACAAAAACCCTATGAACTTGAGCATGACTGCGTGGCGTATTGGTCGCTCTATGACGTGGATTTCCTACTTATGTTTTTTTCACCTATTTCATGTTTTTTGACAATGCCTGGTCTTATAGAGCATAGTGTTGGCTTCTAATGTGATGGGAGGAAGCAACTTCAGTCTAGAAGCAACTCTTTAGAACATAGCAAGTGAATTTATACTCTGTAGATGGAGATCAAGAAGCTCAATTAGAGGTAGATAAAGATTTGGGCTATATATGTCAGACATAGAAGAGAGCCTGAGAAAATTGGTAATGCTGAGCTTGTGGAAGAGCAATGCTGATGTTTCAAGTGATACAAAGAAGCTTCAATAGCAATGGAACCTTCTCCAAAAGGAAGCTTGGTTAAATTGGGTGGGTAGAGAGAGATATGAGAGCTTTAAGCAGGTAGGGTATTGTTAGGTATGGTGGCTGCCACAAGGTTAAGTGGAGAAGAAGGAGTAGGAGATGAGGTCATGGACTTGTCCTGAGCTAAATTGAACTCAAGCTAAGCTAGATGAGAGAAAAATGAAGCTGTGCCATACTTAGCTGTGCACTAATACCATGTTAAAATATGTGGATCTAGAGCATGACACAAGCTATGGTGGATGAAAGATGAAGACCAAACTTATAATGACATGGACAAGTAGAGACAATTGTTACACAAGTGAATTAGGTTCCAAGATGGAAGCTTGGCCTCATAAACACAATCTTGTGTAAGATCCACAATGACAAGACACTAAAATGAAAGTACAATGCATCATGACATTGTATTCATTCCATATGAAAGTGAAAGTCAAGTACAAGGCTTTATAGAATTTGGGTTGTTCCACTCTCCTCACTATCCATATGGGATTCAGGACAGCTATACACCATTTTTCTATTTCTCAACATTATAGAGTATCCTTTTCAATTGGAAGAAGTTTCACCAACAGGTTGTGGGTATGAGATAACAAGACAATCTGTAGCTTATCAATTGTATGTGGCAAAGAAAACCTACCAAACTTTGATGCCTTTCTCAATAAAAATTCAAGAGAGTGGGATGCATAAGGTGAAAAATCATTTGCTTAGTGTAAAATACCTTGAGGATAAGGTTACACAATTAGATAGCATACAATGACTCGTATCTTACTAACCTTCCACGTAGCATTGCCATCACTCGACTAGCAACTGTGCAACTCCAACCTAACAATATACTCTAGTTCAAGTTGGTTTTTAAAAATGTTAGTTTTCAATTACTTTGGGAGTAGGAGGAATGAAGGCCCTTTTACTAGGCAATGATTCCAACTCAGATGATGCCACTTTTGAGGATGACAATAATTCTACACTAGGCTATGCCAAGAATGAATCATGTGACCAAGTTGATGATGATAGTAGGAAATAAGAACAGGAAGCCAAGAGCCAAGATAGATTTTGGTAAAAATAAGAATAAGTTGAAGGGAAATAATACCATTAGATCCTATGTTCTTGCAAAGTTCTAAATTCTAGCACAAGGTAAAGCGGTCCGATAATGTGTAATACCACATTCTACTCAATCCAAGGGTGATAAAAATCACAAATATCACTATAAATGACAATTGTGTAAGTGTCACAATTTGTAGAAGATACTGTGTCCCTTTCACTTCTAATCCCAAGGTGTGATGTTGATTTATAAACAAAAGGAAATAGTGTTTGTAAGATAGGATTGCAAGAGTACATCCTCTGACCAGTTTTGAATGCACCAATCCTAAAAGGTGTGTCTATGTGTATGATGTAAGTTAAGGGTGATTTGAATGTTACATATGGCTACCACAAAAATGGAGGTTCCAAATTTCTTAATTCACCTCCCAAAGACGTTAAATGTTTGGCAAAACTAGAGGAATGTTTGTGCTTTGCCTTTAGTTTTGCAGATTGTGAGCATCGGGTTACCATTGGGGCCTTGGGCTATATGGTGGCTTATGTGTCACGTAGTTAAACTCTCTTATAATGTTACTCATGATATTGAAACATCTAGACTACTACTCACTTGGTATTTTGTATGATGCAATAAATGCATGCTGCAAAAGTATGGGGTTGTAACATGACTATATTAAGTTGGATTCTCTACAGTGCTATTAGTGGGCAAACCTGGTAAAACACTCATTGTGAGTGAAGACAAGTACGTGTCTATAATGTAGATGCCAACATGACTTGTTATCCCAGAAATTAATTCAGCTTAGAAAATGGTATATCCGGTTAGTTAATTAGGGTCGGCTTAGAACTATGAGTGATGGGGCGGCCACAGCCATCAGAAGTCGTGTACATAAAGTAAGCTGACGAGGAAAGCAAAGGAAAAGGAGGCGAGTCCGGACCTTCCTTAAAAATAAATAATAAGTCCTCAGTCCAGTACAGTACTTCAGCGTGCGACCCTACAGAATCCCAGTCCATGGAGAGCTCCGCGTCGATTGATGACGACGGTAACGTCGAGAATGTAATGTGTGCTATCTGCTTGAGCGGTGTATCCAGAGACGATTGCGAGGTAACTCCTTGCCGACACAGCTTCTGCGGAGGCTGCCTGTACGAATGGATGCTACGACGGCCCTCGTGCCCACTCTGCAGGTCTCCACTGCAGCAGCACTGCTACTACAATGCAATTATGTTGATATCGGGACGGGACCACGAGCTAGACCTGGAAGAGCTGCGCAATAATAATAATAATAATATGTCGCTCTCAGAGCATGATCAGCGGATCACTCTCCTACAAGAACTCCAAGAGATCCAAGAATCAGAATTAATTGCAGCTGACTTTCCACCGATTATGATATCGTCCCCTGCGCTGGCCCTGCTCTTGAACGCTGGTCGGAACCTGCTTGAAGTACTGGAAGCGTTAGATGACCCGAGGTTGTGGCAGTACTTCAACGTCGCTGCAGATATTACTTCCAGTTCTTAAAACTCATGGCATAATTGATACATTGTAGCACTGGCTAGCATTACAGTCTATTAATTTTGCAGGATTAGCTGCTGCAGCTTCATATTGTTACAGATCATTTGAGTAGTGATAAAGCGATCATTTGCCACTCAGCTCGTCTTTGTTCCTTGCATTCGGCAAGGCATATATACGTAGAACATTTCTATGCCTATGTCTATATCTCATGCAGTCACCTACCTACTTAGTTCTACTTTTAGAACACGCACGCTGCATACTTACGTGAAAGGGCGATCTTGCGCTACTCAGATTGGTAAACGCTGTTCCTGAGCTTGTGGCATGAATCCATGCGCGCACGTGAGGATGCAGCTCGGACTGCATCTATGGTATATCTATATACGCGTGTATCTGCGCGTCTAAAAAAATGTTTACTCTACAAGTTTTTGACGAGAATAGACGTGATTTATCCTGCAATTTAGATGTGCTGATAGACATGCAAAATAGAGGTGTGAAAAAAACCAACAAGCCACATGCTCTCTGGTTTTTTTTCCCCCATCAACATCAAATTGTATGCTTAGGGAAAACAGAGAAAGATTATTTTGAAGATTTCTGTACTGAAAACAAAACAATGTATGTAGAACACGAAATTTCATATATATAGATGAAACGTTTTTACATGATGAGTTCTAGTGCTTGCGACCTCAAGCATGGTTATGGTCGCAAGCACTAGCTGAAAGTAATACATATAAAAAATGAAAACTACAAGCCAAGGGGAGGCATGCATGCATGGGGCTCCTCTACATCTCCTCATAAGAGGCATCATCATCGCTACCACCACCACTGCCTGTGCCGCTGCCATTGCCGCTACCGCTATTGCTAGTTCCCCCTTCACTATCCTCCACTGCATCAGGGTTTGCCTACACAAAGGATTAAGGTATATAAATACCAATACAAATAATAAATTAGAGTTACCTATACTTTTCATGTAAAAAATGAAACATACCTCTTCTGATTGTGGAATCCTCATGGCACGATTATATTGCTCCTCCATGATGAGTCCCTCCTCGTAGAAATGCTGCCAAGTGAATGCCCGATTATGACCTCGATGGTAGCCTACCTCTCTAGGAGTAGGCATCCTACTAACGATTTGATACTACAAAACAATTTGAACATACTACGTATTAGAACACACTACGTAATGAAGTGAAACAAATTACAAAATTTAATTTTTTTTAAAAATGAAATAATACTTACAAACTCAGCCTCCCATGACTCCCTGCCACCCGATCCATGATGCGACAATCCCACAGTTGCCATCTGGATTTGTCGCTCCTCTACATGTTGGCGACTTGCCATTTTCTCTGCTACTCTCTTCTTGGCCTCTTTCTACTCCCTGCGGTGGCAATTGGGTGGTTGGCCATATCCAAGGCGCCCCTGCTCTTGTCTCCGTAGTGACTCTTTGGTGCGTGTCATAAGGTGAGACCTCTTATTATGAAGCGTGTCTCTCACCTTTGATCGTCCCCAATCATCTGAGAATCGTGAATTCTCGAGATTAGGGTACCTTCTATGTACTGCCCACAGCACCTCTTGCCATAAACCATTTTTTTGGTGCTTGAAGGGAATCATGCAATCTATGTATGTGGCATGCACGACACTCCTCAAGTAGGCTATCACTTCCCTCCCCTCAGAATCATGCAAGATACCACCAACATCAGTGAGTAGTACATTTGTGGAGGCTCGCCTCTCTCATTTCCCGGTGAGGGTGATCGAGAGCCACCTCCTAGGAAACCCCCACAAAGCCCTTGACCTCCTCATCCTCCCACACGACTCTCCCTCTCTCTCGACGGGCACTACCCTCTACCTCACTCAATGCATGTGCTTCTGCAGATGCACGTGCTTCGGTCAATCCATGTACTTCAGTTGATCCCTGTGCATCAGCTGATCTTTGTGTATGCATAGTGCGTGGAGTACTTGTTAGTAGAACACGATATTTATAAGATTTTTACGTAGCAAAAGTCATCTATCAAAATAGTCTAAATCTCCAATATTAAGTTTGAATGACTTATTGAGGACTTTGGATGGACTCAAATACATACCAATATCTATTTTTAATAGTACAACACAAGGGACTTTTAATTAATCCCTATATAGCAAATCTTGTGAAATGTAGGAAATATTGCAATACTTCCTATGTGTGTATGCATGTATTCCCTACATACATATAGGGGATCACACTCCCCACATCTAATAGTACCAAATTAAAGGTCAATATATACTATTTCCTATCTTCTTTTGAAATTCCCTATATAAGAGTATACATAAACGTAATTTCCTACTTCTCCTTGTATGGAATCATAGGTAACTATGAAGATTTCCTATGTTCTCTCAAAATTACCTATATAATGGAATTATGAAATAATACCATTTCTTAATTGTAATAGTAGGGAACTATAAGTACATAGAGAATTTTCTACCTTGTGTCAAAGTTCTATGTATTGGAGATTATAATAAATTTGTAAACACAATATCAAAATTAATGAAATTTAAAGTAACCATATGGAGGTGAACCTAGATTTTCTAAACCCTCCCCCCACACATATGAACATGTTGTGTGCACATGTGTTGCATGTATGCATGGACACACACACACACACACACACACACATGAACACGTGTGCACATGCATACACATGCACATACACACCCACACATGCAAGCCTCTTCGCTTTTAGTCAAAAGGCCATATCCATATATAGTCATGCGCTTGTTTATCCTAGCACTAAATGTTGGAAATGACCACCATGTTGCAAAAAAAGGAGGCCTTAAACCAAGTTACATACCTATTTTGTGCAATATTACTCTCTTTTCTCTAACTTTTTTCGATTATGTAACCATTTAATGCACATGTTTTGATATTTCATGCGGACATAGAATATTGTATAATGGCACACTTGGCAATGTTTGGATTAAAAACGTTATAGGTTTTCATGCAAACGTTGCATGAATTGGTCTACAAATCATGGTTAATTTAAGAACAATAGTAAAATACTCACCCTTGCAAGCTTGGACATGCCAATGTAAACATAATCTTGGTCTAGGACCCTATGAGCCTTGGATGAGAAACCATCAAGATTTCGAATGGTTATAGTTTTTGGACTTAGACCTAGAGGGTTGAAATGATCCAATTTTTTTGAGATATCCTATTTCTCTTATTAGAAGAAAATGTTGGTATTTGTATAACTTCTTCAAACGAGAAAGTTGTGGTGCTCACCTTGACTGCCATAGTTAACAAGTGTCAAATGAGCCATAATCTTCCTTTGGTAGTTCTTAAAATAACACGGCACATATGTTGTATACTCTAGATAACTCAAAGACCCTAGGATCTCCTAGTAAGGCCCCTTATGGACTAACTTTTAGAGGTCCATAGAAAGGAGGAGTTACACTATGACTATTACAACCATAAAAAATAAAAATAGAAAATAGAAAGCAACATAGTTCAACAACCCATTGCGATGGCTTGGTTGGTAGTCATCCTAATAGAACAATTCTCCAGATGAATGCAGGGGTGGCAATAAAAGCTTGGGTGGGGCCCTGGCCATAGACAAGAACTCCACTTTTTCTTCTTTATCACAACTCATTCTAGAGTGACTATGTTAGAAAATATCAAATTTTTAGCTATGACCATGTAATCCATAAAGGACCTAAGCATATAAATTAAGAAAAAAGCATTTGCTATTGGGATCGATGCTCTAGAATAACTAAGGGCGATTTCATATTCATTCAGAGACAAATGTGTGTAAATAGAGCCATTAATTGAGGTTGCAATTATCCAATGTGGGAGAGAACTATCTTAGTGTTGCTAAATTTGACAAGAAGAAGGTGAGTGTATAGTTTTCTATAGTACACAAAAAAGAGTGGCTAGCCATTGCCACCGATCAAATACATGCAAGCATCTAGATAATTTTGAAAGCAAGAGTACCCAAATTCACCTTTCATTTCTTTCAGTTTATGCATTCTAAGGTGTTTGTTCGTCTAGATGTTTATGAAACCTTCCTAAGCCAACCACGTTTCTCAAGGTGATGAGGTCCACAAGTCAGCTTTGGCTCTTTACATCCATAACCTAGTATGTCTAACCAACAAAGCACCATTCCAAGTCTATTCATAACCTAGTACATCTATCTAAGACTAGAGAGAGCACCATTCCAATTCTATTCATAAATCACACTTGTTGGCTTCTGGGGGACTAAAATCTTGTCCAACTTGCAATGATCAAAAGTACAATCTAAATATGGTGATGAGAATACATCTCAGCAATATAGTTATCAAAGATACCTCAGAGAAAATTGAAATACACCAATCAAAATACATAATAGAGAGAGAAATGGGATATTTCTGAATAGGATCGGGTAATTTACTATATGTATACCCTCTATATCATCTGCATACATACATATATTTATGAGTGACCTCCCCAGTACATGTGGATGGATCTGGGATTCTCGTCTCACATTTCAATGCCGGAAGGCATCGAGCCTCTATTTACTGGAGATCACAAGCACGAAAGAAAGCAAAAACTCAAAGAACTCAAAATGATTTGATTTATTGACTCACAAAAGTTGTTTTCTTGATTTCAAATTCATTCGGCTACTCAATGCTCAGATCAAATTCTTAACACATCTTAGAGTTGTGCTCGTAGTCCATGATGCTCGCTCCAACTCTTTGACTTCACTACACATAACATTGTAGTCCATTGCAGTCACACAATTATAGTGATTCGACTTGAAGTCCTAATAGGCACTCAGAATCAATACAATCAGAACCACTGTGTGTTGGAGGTAAAACTCTATTCCCAATCCAATATGCTAAAGGGCCTTGGTAACTCTCGTTTGTTTCCTTGTCCTGAAAAGATAATAGAAACTCTCAAAAGCTCCAAGTTTCTTGATTGCAACAAATCATGAAGCATTCAAATCTGTGTAGCAATACTCCAACTTCATGTAGCTCAAAAAGTCAATTGTTAGAATGTTCTCTCTTCTAAAGTGATCCTGTAGCAAGTGATTTGCAGTTAGAATACACTGGTTGCATCATAGAGCTTTGAATACAAGAGTGAGAGAAAGACAATGGTTGTGCTCCTTTAGTCAATATTCACACTGCAAGCAATCCTTGTTCAAGATGACTGAGTTGTTGGAATGAAAGCTAATGGCATTGTAGATGACAATAGAGTTGCTGATGTTGTGGATGACATGAAAAGATATGATGATGAATGAATGATGAAGATGTAGATGCTTCTCTTGCTAATCAACATGCCTATTCTGAATCAGTTGTAGCCCCTAGACCCCACTTCTTCTCCTCATATGTAACATTATTGTGTGTGATCATGATTATACCCATCCTCGACAACAATGGTACTCACAATCCATGTCTCCGTGCGATTGTGCCTTCCATAGTATAGCTCATAGATAATGATACTTGATCATGATGACATGCCTTCCATATATCATGCAACATAAAATCACGTCCTAGTGTTATGTTTGGGAGGATCTATGCCTTGTCAAATCAACTTCAGTCCTTGTAGAGTCTCCACTCTCAATTCAGGTCAGCATAGCTTCCTCTGAGGTAGAGTAAGTCAAACAATCTTCATAGATGATGGAGGACAGAAAAAAATCTACTCTTATTTTTAGTGCTAATCTTCATTTTTTATTGTCCTCGTCCTCCACAAAAGCTCATTAACCCTTTCCATGAGTGAATAATTGTTTCAATCTTGCCAAGCTCGACTTTATCCCATTTGTGGCAAGCTCCAAACAAGCTACACCATGTGACAAGATTCTATTGGAAAGGCATCCTATCCAACATAACAATAGCCTGACCAGCTTGCCCAAGGATAGTTCACCTTCAATTTACTTTATATCTTCAACCTATGTAGAATTGTCCAAAACCTGGTTTTCCAATTGCGCATGGAGAACTCTAGCTTTTTCCTCATCATGAGGTTCCAAAACATCACCATCTTTGATAAGGTATGCATCTTTCTTTACTTTAAGATTTTCACAAATTTGCTCCCAAAATTTGACATACCTTGACTTTTGCCACTGACCCTGATGTTCTTGTTCTTCTAGAACACTTGTATCTAGTTCTTTTGGAAAACCTGCATCTAGTTCTTCAAGAGCACCTACATCTGGTTCTTCTAGAACACCTACATGTGGTTCTTCAGGAACACTTGACCATCAAAGGTTTCTTGTATCTCTGATTCCAAATAACAGTTACCCACTTGTATAACAACATCTTCAAAATCTGTCAAACTATTTGCATAAACTCTATCCAATTCATTCATTTTCTCATGAAAATCCAGAATCTCTAAATGTTTAAATTCTTTGATCGTGCGTTCATCTAGGACACATCTAAGTTTCATCTCTGACTTGTAGCATGTAAGATAACCTTTAGGATCATAACCATCAAATACACACCTTTCCTCATATACTGCATCTATTGCATTTTCCATTCCTTCATCCATCGCTTGCAATCCCAGTTTTGGCTTTCACATCGGGTTCACTACATGTGGATGGATCTAGGATTATTGTCTCACACTTCCATTTTGGGTAGGTGCCAAGCTTCTGTTTACTTAAGATCACAAGCACAAAAGAAAGCAAAACACTCAAAGAGCTCAAAACAATTTGATTTATTGATTCACAAAAGTTGTTTATCCAAATTTAAATTTGTCTGGCTACTCAATGCTTCGATCAAATTCTTATCACATCGCAGAGCTGTGCTCGCACGCCATGATGCTCACTCCAACTCTTTGACTTCAGTGCACATAACATGGTAGTCCACTACAATCACATGTAACGTGTCCACTAGTATCATCCACGACACATCTTGGCAGTCCATCGGAAAGGATGTCTAGAAAGCGCCGCCTGGCACTCCCATGGAATGTTACGAGATTTCAATCTAGGGCTTTCCACGTCTGCCACGTAGCGGAAGTATTATGGCCATTCCCACTTAGGATCGACCGGAATTAGGGTTTTCCTGATTGGTGATTTCCTAACAGCAACTAGCGTTGGACCCAAGCGAACTACTTTACGCAGAAACGCCAGGTCTGAAGCGGATTCACGCTGCACTTGGTTCAAGGAGAATGGGAAACGAGAGGGATGCAAAGCTCAACCTCTTTGCCATAAGACATAGTCCCATTGCATTCCCCTAAAACAGCGTAAATTGGGTAAGACATAACTCTAGGTCAACGCTTTTGTTGTTCGTGTCCTTTGATGATCATTCCGCTGTTCTTCGAGATTTGAGAAAAGTTCCCGGCCAATCGGGACCACCCAACCGTAGGACGGACCCATGGCCCATCCTCCGCACTTTCCTTGGTTTGTTTTAGTTATGTAATTATCTAACACATTAATTGGACATGTAACAATCAGCTTCTTTAATTAATCCGTTAAGCACTGGTTCCTTCACCTAATCTTATCACGTGACATAGAAAAACAATATCAGACAAGTTCTTTATTAACAAATCATCATATTTATCTTTGAAATACAAGGAGTTCCGCCCATAGGCTTGTCCATAATCCACTCGAAGGCTTTCCAGCAATCCACAGGGATCACTATTCCAAGTTTCCACCCGTAGACTAGTATACGGACCTCGAGATCCAATCCCGAGTCACGTTAGCCTCTTATGCAGGACTCGGAAGGCGAGGGGTTTACGGCCGGAGCCCCCTCTGGCACCCAAGCGTCCTCTTGCTCCAAGTAGCGCTCAACGGAGAGACCTCTCGCAGTGGGTTCGGTCCACGTTCCCGATGCGGTCAACAACCCCCTTGGTTAGGGTTAGGTAGACAGTTGAGGGTAACTGAAGCTGCCTCTTCCTTCAGGCCTTCAACCTGAAGTATAGATATTCATTTAATTTGTAATTAATACATCAAACAGTTCTCTAAAATCTCTAGCAAGCACAAACATTTCCATTGATCGATCTTGTTATTGGCAAACTGCTAAGGAAGGAATCTTTCCTTTTGAACGTATCTAGCACTCGATCCGGGGTGCCTTGCAACTCGGCAATATCCTTTATATTCTGGGCTAGGGCGCACCCTATTAACCCAACTTGGTCAACCCTAAAGTTCATTGGATACTTTAGTTTCCAGTTTTTAACCTTCCTTACTTAGAAGGATATCAAAGAATACATCCTTTTGCAAGATAACTTGCGTAAGGATCCGCCATCCTTGTTGAGGGTATTTAACCTTTCTTCTTGTGAATCAATCACAAGACCATATGACTTCGTACTTGCTGCGCAAGTCGTGCATCATAATATACGATGAAACAATCCGTTTCAGTTTCTTTAAGCTGACGTTTGTCAGACCTAGGGTTTCCTAGCTTTTATTATTTCCTTTAAGAAACTCAGGGACAAACCCTAGTTCTTTTACGTTTACGATTTACTGACCCTATAATCAAGGAATGTGGGCAAGTATTTAAGGTATAAACGTTTCTTGGATTTTAAATCATTCCCAATGAATATTTCGCAGCATAGGTATTTCTAAGTTTATATTAATTTGGTTAACTTTTAGAAGGTAATATCGAGATCACCTCCGCACGATTTGTTATCTATGTGTCAATTGATTTTTCAATCCTAAACTTTATTGATTTGAGGTTAGGTAAATTAAATTAATCTTCATTTTTCCTTGCGAACAAAACTCATGCCAAATAAGAAATCTTTTCCTTGCTAAGTTATGCAGTTAGCAATGATAACTTCCTAGAGTTTAAGCAATGTAAGAAACCTCATGATTCGCACCTTCCATGATGACTCGTTATAAAAAGAATAGGGGTTAATAGTGCAAGATGCAGTTTTATATCTTCCAGACTTAACCGAAGTATACTACTTTAGTGGGTAAATAATCTTGTTCATAATTCGTTTCAATGCATAATGTTATTTTGAAGGAAAACTATGTTTATACTTTATTTATTTTGCATGTTCAATTAAACTAAATTCATTCGTCATAAATAACTAGGACAAAATATACCTTATCCCTAACAATTCATCTTGCACGATTGAATTAAAACCGATATAAAATTAAGAAGGAAAAAACGTGGGTTTGGGGTGAGATATCCATATGGATACCGGGAGATGACCCTCCCGCAGCTACTCCTTGGACTTTCTTAGGCGGCATCGCAGTTGTAGTCCTTCGAACGTGGAAGCAGCTTTACACTCCTTTTCGGAATTCCATCGTCGCTTCAATACTCTTCTTCTCTTTTTCGAGGCAAGGAATCGTTAAGGGATTAACCACGAGAAGGGGGTAATAAGACCTTTAAGGCCTTAATTCATTTGGGAGGGAAAGGCTTACAAGGCCTAAAGAAAAGGGTCTATAGGGTATATACACGGTGAAAATGGCGTGTGTGAGTGTGGTTTCAAAAAGCATATGAAAGGGGCCTTGGGAGATCTTTGGACACGGGAGTGGAAGGGTATAGGAAGGGGGATCTTGAAGGGATTTTTGGACACAGGGGGTAAGTTCCAAGCCAAGGGGAAAGGTAAAGGGTGAAAGGGGCTTATAGCACGGGGGAAAAGAGTGTGTAAAAAAAAAAGGGGACACGAGGGGGGTGAAAAGGGGTTTCAAAAAAACAGAAGAAGGGGGGGCTTATAGGTTAAACATGGGGGGGTTAAGGTGGATTTGAACCAGGGGAAAGGGGCTAAGAAGGCCCTTAAAAAGGATTTAAACCGGGGGGGGGAGGGGGAATTGAAAAAAAATTGCATTATCCTCAAGAAATTGCCATATCGATATCCCCCCTTCCTATAAGGGTAATTCACGTGAAAAAAAAAAGAAATTTGGAACGTTACATCACATGATTATAGGACTTCAACTTGAAGCGATGATTCAACACATTATAGGGACTCAGAATCAGTACAATCAGAACCGGTGTGTACTGGAGGTAAAACTCTATTCCCAATCCAATATGCTAAAGGCCCTTGGTAACTCTCATTTGTTTCCTTGTCTTGAAAAGATAATAACTCTCAAAAGCTCCAAGTTTTTTGATTGCAACAACTTTTGAAGCATTTAAATCTGTGTAGCAATACTCCAACTTCATGAAGCTCAAAAATACAATTGTCAGAATGTTCTCTCTTCTAAAGCGATCCTGTAGTAAGTCGAATTGCAGTTAGAATACAGTGGTTGCACCATAGAGCTTTGGCTATAGGAGGGAGAGAAAGGCAATGGTTGTGCTCCCTTCGGTCAATATTCACACTACAGTCAATCCTTGTTCAAGATAACTGAGTTGTTGGAATGAAAGCTAATGGTGTTGTAGATGACAATAAAGTTGCTGACGTTAAGGATGACAAGAAAAGATATGATGATGAAACTATGAACACAAGGAACTTTAGACACCTATCCATATAGAAAAAAAAGAGAAATTTTCTAGATACTTATTAAAGTATCTAGAAAAAGTCTCATATAGTAAAAGTGGAACACTTTACAAGTTAGTGATATAGTAAAATATTTATGTATAGGAATTTCAAAATTCTCTAGTTATCTATGTAGTGAAATTTTACTATATAAACAGACTAGTTAGAACTAATCATATAGTATTTCTTATATATAAGAAAACTAGTTGCAATCATGTAGATAGTTTTAAGAATTACTATTATGGTAAAAAATATAAATCAAAATAATAGAAAGAATTAAAAGATGTTATCTTCATTAATAAGGAGGTCAATTCAAGATACATATATCATCAATACTCAAAGGTTTATTGTGCTTTTTTGTGACATGAATTTTCTCTCTATAGAGTAACAAATCCACGAGAGCTTTTCTCATGGCTGGCAATGTCTGCTCATTGCGTCCTCCTAAAAAAGTAGGATCTCTCTTAATAACACAATATGTAGATTTAAACGATGCATATAGCTCATCAATGGATTGGATGTCTAAATATTTGAGGAGAATGGTTTCTTCGTCTTTCTCTTCAAATGCATTAACAACCTGCATTTTAGAAATACAACATAGATTAGTGTGCTACTATATCATAATTTAATTAGCTACTCTATTGTCTTAATATATAATAACATTGAGTTATCGAGGAAGTTCTTGATGGCAATTCTACATTAAAAGGATCCACACTTTTTGATGGCTCAACATGATCGAGAGTCTATAGTATAGACAAGAAAATAAAGTTAACAAAATAAAATTATGCCACATTTAGTAAAAAGAAATGCAAAGAAGTACATTATATAATTTCTTATTTTTGCCCTTACTCTCCTTTTGTTATTGCTTGCTTTGCTGCATTTTCTCGCTCATCTTATCACAATAAGTTTGTAATTAGATATAATTTATTAAATGCATATATTAAAATAAAATATCAAGAGATGGCTAAGCATACCTTTCGTACACGAAGACTTTTCCGTGCTACTTCAACCTCCTCAGGATCTTGGATCATATCTTGTGGAAGAGAGTGTTCACTACTACATGAACCCTATAATACAAGAAAAGTAAAACTTAAAATGGAATATCTTTTAATTTAAAAGTATACAAAAATTAAGAATATATGTATATATTCCTCATACAGATGGAATTCCTTGTAGTAGCTCCATAAAACTATGATATGATTTTAAATAGTCCTGAAACATAGGTTAAGTGTTAGAGACAATCAAATGAAAATAGACTACAAACCAAGATATACTAACCATTTCATTATTTTTTGACATTTTTCGGAAGCAAAAATTGAAACAAGAGGCGGACCACCGTTGTGAGATTCCAACTAGTACAAGCAAGAAAATTGAGGTCAATATCAAAAACTAAAAACTCCAAATATTAAAATATTTAAATGGGTGAACAATGTACATGCATGTGTTGCACTATTCTCAGAAAAGATACATTGTTCTTCCACCATAAGTTGTGGATAACACACCTCCTCACTTGTATCCTAAAATTTTAGAGAAAATATAATGAAAGGTAAATATATCTAAGAAACTTAAAGTGAAATGATTATAATAAAGATAAAGATAATAAAAATTATACAATAGAGAAAATAAAACTTGAGATGAAAATTGCAAATCTTACCGGTTTTTGTTACATATCTACTTGCTCGAAGCTATGATTCTTCTATTAAAAAAACACAGTTGTGCCAATTAGTACCAATTTCTTATGTATATAATCTATGGTGAGAAAATTTGATAAATAAGTATGCTTACCAAAAGATATATCCACCAAAGATGATCTTTTCCTCTTGAGTTTCTTTTTGAGATTTTGAGCAACAGAAAGATAATACAGATATACATCCTCCTTTTTCCAAAGGTAAGTAGCACCAGGAAACTCAAGGGTTAAAATTTGATCATAGTTTTGATCTATGATCTCTAAAATTCTATGTTTGTCATCTTTATTATTATGAAACCATAAATCATTGCCAATCTTATTGCTCTTGACCCAATTATATACTTTTTTGTGATTAGCACAATACCTAACATTTTGCGTATCTTGATAGTATTTTAGTAAAAATGGTTTTCCAAACTCATCTTGGTCTTCTCGACTAATCCTTTTAGGTGGTTTGAAAATCTGGTCATATGTAGGAGTCTTCATCAGAGATACATCCCCTATTTGTATACTCTTGATTTACTTTTGAGATGGCAAGTGGACTCTTTTACTTGGTATTGAAACTGGTTTGCTCATGCTTATTGTTTGTTCAGAACTATCATTCTTTGATTTTAGTTCCTCAATTGTTTTTTGCAGAGTGATGATAGTTTGCATCATTGAATCTAGAGTTTGTTGATTTGGGGAGGCCATGAGACAAGCTGAAATAAAATCAAGAAACTATGTTAATATTCAACCAATAAAGAATCAATCAATCATATAAAAGGATACAATATACAACTATACAAACCATGAGACAAGCTAAAATCAAACAAGATACAAGCTAAAATCAAATTCACAACTTTATATGCTAGTATTCCTCAAACAAGAGATTATATCCATACATTAATATTCTTCAAGCAAGAAATTTTCTCATTTTTTAATAATCACACATGCACACATACACACATACACACAAAGGTCCAACTACCTATACATGAGACACAACATGAGCTATATCCACGAGATACTATCCTAATATACAAACACCCATAGATAAAGCATTATGATATACACAATGGGATGGCGATCAGATAATGATGTCCATTATGACCAATGCTACTAGAACCAATTTGGATCTCCAAGAATGCAACACACATACACGCTCTCTCTCTAAAGTAGTCAAGTTACATCACGTGATCTCCACACTATTGGAACATCTATAGACTCTCCAATTGATAATGTTACTCTTCTTCTCTTTGTAACTTCAAAGTTTGACATTACCATGCAACACAAGTTCCAATCCCTCCAAATATCTTCATCAATATCAATTCTCCATGTACTTCTATTATGATCACACTTAAACCATGACAATTTTCACATTTTTTCTTCATAATTTACCTCTCTTATCATTGCATGAATGTATTCCCCATCCAGATCATCATCTTTTCTTGCCAACACAATATCATATTTTTCCAACCAAGGAGGTATACAACCAACTGCCCCTATTTGTAATAATCTTGTTCTTTGAATTAGATCTTTTACCTCATATGCAACAAGTCTATTATGTAAAGGTAAAGGAACAAACTTATGCAATAAAGAACTCAATAGTCTTATGCAATCCCATGTAAATGGAAGTCGTTCAGTTTGTAGTACACTCATTCCCATGATTGGATCTATAAGTAAGCATTCTTCATTTTCTTTTATAGTTATGCATTGCTTGTAATATTCTCCACTAAAAAAGGTGTAATACTCTCTATCCCATTGAATGGAAAAAAAATTAGTGAGTCTTGCTTTCCAATGACCTATACTTTCTAACATACTACAAAAAGTGTCAGTTTTTACCACGACGTCATCTGTGATCTTGTATACTTCTCCATTATAAAGAATTCTTCTATATGTGGTAACTAGATGTCCTACTAGTGTATTCTCTTGAAGACCAAGAAATTGTGCAATATATTTTTGTTCTTCTGATGAAAGGGGCCTACGTTCTCTTCTCTTTTTTGTGATGAAAATGCCTTTTTCACACATCATTATGTTACAAGGATATTGGGAATCATCTCTTTCAAAAAGTTTCCACATCTCCTTTTCCTTCTCAATTGAAGAAACCTCCACAATAACATTCTCATGAAATGAATAATAACATGGTGTCTGGTAATCAGTGAAAGCATAACCATCAGGTAAAACAAGACAGGCATGTACTTGGATAAGCATTCTTTCACGTGGCAAAAGCCCATCTACTTCCATTTCTAATAACTTAAATATTGAAGTGAAGAATGTCCTCTTATAATAATTTACATAAGATATTTTGTTAAAGCGATTATTAGTCTTTACTGCTATATATAATGCTACCATTCGCTCAAAGTCACAATACCAATACACATCATGCGATCCATGTCTCAATATGTCGTCTAGTAGTTCTCCATTTCCCGCAACGTGTTCTAAGGGAGAAGAAGTAGCACCAAAGGCTTCTTCCTTTTGAACTCTCCAAGAAGAAAACAAAGTACGTACAACACCTAAACATTCTTTTGACCAACCAATACATCGACTATAACTATAGAAGGCATGTGCAATATCTATGAGCAACAAACCTAGGTCAAAAATTGACTTTGGTATCTCATCAACTATACCTAAAATATATGGTAAGCACCATTGGATGAAATTTTGGTTCTCTTCGGCCATAAAGCTTTCATTGTACTTACTTGGATTACGAGGCCATCGTCCATGACGAATAGAGGGTGGAGAGAGCTTATAAGCATTGTCACAACAAAAATCTATCAGCTTTTTCTTTTCATTGGACATGGCTCTCATGAGTACTCGTATGTATTTTTGAAATATATTTAGAGACAACACATGCATCGCATCATATACCAAGTATATTGACAAGTTAAAACCATACAAATCATACAGTTTCCATAGAATAGACTCTCCAGCTAATCCTGCAAGCTTTAGTTTTCCATCCTTTTCAGCTTGTGTGGATGCCCTCTTTGAACTTGATAAGGCATCAATCATTTCACCTATGGACCATTGGGTTGGAGGATATCTTGCTTGATATCGACTACCATCGAAAAGGTAATGTCCTTGGAATGAGGGATTACTAGTATTAAGAGTAGCTTGGGCTTTGTCTCTATGAAAAAAGAATTGCCCACCATCTTTGAAGGATCCTATTTTTCATTGTGCAGGATGATCCCCTATAACCATCATTAGCATTAATCTAACAACACAAAAGTTTGATTGTCCAATTGGATTTTCAAAAATCTTTTCTACAGGGTAGTTGTATGACACTTGCATACCATTTATGTAAAGGTCTTGTAGTCACTAATAAGTGGTCTTAAAAAAGTTTGAAATACATCAGGAGTATTACGAATAAATTTAGAGTAACTAAAAGGTATGAATAAAATAGGAATAATGCCTAATATGGAACCCTTCCCACCATTGACCTTAATTTCAACCACACCACAGTCCTTTTGAGTGGTACGAGAGGCTTGGAAGCCATCCCAATGTAAAAGAAGTGCCAAGTTTCGAGGATCACCTCTACACATTTTCCTTTTACATTTATTGAGATGTCAACATTTTTTACAAACAAAATTATACTCTTGCATCTCTTGGTCAAAACCTTGTTCTAAAACTATTGAGAAATAAGACCTTGGAAAAGTTGTATATACTTTCCCACATGTAGGGTTGTTGCACGCAAGAATCTTCTTTACTAGGTGTACGAAGTTCAATTTCATGATCATTGTTTTTACTTCCCATGCAAAACCTATAGTGCTCAGGTTGGACCATGCCAAGACCATGATACACAGATTCAAGTTGCTCCCAAGATGTTGAGACTCTCACTCCATCATGGTTTCCATCCCATGTATCAAGTAGTTGCACTAATAGCTTACTTAAACTTGTCTTGCACTCTTCAACTCTTTGAGCCCTAGCCCTTGGATTGCCCATGTATCCAAACAATAATTGGAGCATCTTCTCTTGTGCACTAATTGATATTTGGTTCTCATCCCAAAGAGCTTGAAGCTCAATTATTTTTTGTATAGTTTGTTGATATAATGATGGCCCAGTAATAAATATGTGATTGTCTATAGAAGGATCTATTTGAGGAGACTCAACATGGTTAATTGAGTTGTTGTCATGACTAAAGGAGGGACTTATAGAAGTATTCATAGTTTGATCATTGCCTTGTTCATATTGCCTTTCATTAGAAGGAGTAAGACCAATTTGCATACTTAGTGCATCATATTTGGCCTTCAACTCCTGGTGCCTAATAAAAGTTTGTGGACCAACACTCCTCCCACCATTACAATATGCAAGGCAATCAAACCACCTACGTCGTCTATTTAATTCACCTATGTTAGTTTCACCATGCATTAGAGATGATTCTTCGTGCCTTCAGTTCTCAAGATGATCTTGTTGCACATTTGAGTCCCTTGGTTTAGTAGGATGTAATCTTTCTAGAGAAGAATGCGTAATCCGAAGCATGTCATTTTTAGCGTGTCTAAAATAAGTACTACGATTCACTAATTGCCAACCTTCAGTACTATGTGCACACTTATAGTTACATGTGCATTTTCTTAATGTGCTTGAAGAAGAAGACATCCCTTACTTGAGTATCTTCAATCTTCAGTCCAAGGTTGATGAAATTATGAGCTCCACAATTAAAACTCCAAGACTACAAAAAAACGGCCCATAACATAGTTTACGTTAATAACATATTTTAGTTGTGCAGTTAATATCATAGTTTATACTAGTTTAAACAATTAAAAACATTTAAAAAAAAGCAATCTTTCCTAAACACTTCCTTAAAGTCATGGGGTCGAATTTTGTAAACATTGGCATTAGTTGATGAGCACATAAGTGGTTATGAGGCAAAATAAGGGATTGGAAAGTAAAGGAAAAATGAGGGAAAACAAAAGTTGATGTACACAAACAAGGGGGATGCTTAAGCATATAGGTAGCTTATTATTTGCAAATAGGGAATAAGAACCTTTTCCAAATTTGATAGGACCATCCAAGTCATACCCTTTGGTATGAAAGGATATTTATTATATGATGAAACAGACTCGAAATACACCCTTTGCAAATAGGTATGCTCAAATCTATAGACTATCATTAGACCTTTGGCCTTGTTGCAAAAATGGTAATTTTAAGATAAGTGATTGTGTGGCTATATGAAAAGATTGGAAGCTACCAAATTGAAGCATTGAGTGTATCCTTGAATAATGATCGATATAAGGAGGTGTACATAGAACAATTAGAGGGCTATGTGCATTAGACTTTCCAAATTATGTGCACAAGCTAAGGAAGGCTTGATATTGGCTAAAACAAGAACCTTATGCATGGATAAATATAATGAAAAAGTTCATGTATTGGATTTGAAGTTAACAAGGCTAATCAGTTAATGTATGAAAATAAGATAAATGTTAGCAATGTCATACTTGCAACCTATGTAGATGATCTTGTTATGACAAGAAGTGACATCTAGTATCAACACTCTTATGCCTCCCTCTAATATTGCTATAATACCTTTATTCCACTCTACTACCTACTCCAATACAAACATTCAAATACCTTAGCTCTAATGCCTTTGCTCCATGAGTTGTAAAATAAAATTCAAAATATAAGAACAAGGTATTTCAATGATATTTTAGATCTAGGAAGATTTTGGTTGAGTTTCCATGTGCATGTGATATTACGATGCATGACTAACTCTCATGGCTAACTCTCATGACTAACTCTCATGGCTAACTCTATAAGCCTTAGAAACGTGGCTAACTCTCATGCTCTCATGCATGATGCATGTCTTCTCATGCACACTAGTCATCAGTGTAGTAGTACTGCTACCAGAACTGGGACCTCTCTCCTTGCATGTCGTGCAGGAAGGACAAGGGTAGCAGGTGAGGCCGTAAGCAATATCCGCAGTGGCAAGTGCAGAGGCCATAAGCAATATCTGCACAGTGCAGCCTGCTTTCTATGCAGAAGACAAAGTAATGAGGGCATTGTTCTGCAAGGAGCTTAAGTGGTAAAACGATCTCTCTTGCTCTCCTCTATCAAAGAACTAGAACCAGTAGTGAAACCAAGGAAGATGATGATGATGATACCCTCCTCTACGCCTACCATACATATATGCCCATACTTCCTCATTGGAGCAGCAGAGTGCATGGGCACAGCCAGATCTCCATTACGACCATCAAGCTAATGCTTTGTCTGATGCACCATTTGTTGTCCTAGAAGGCACAATTTACAATGAAAAAAGTGAAAGGTGAGACGCTTCAACAGAATGCAAGCATGTGACAGAGGTCAATTGGCTCTCTGGGCAGCATGTCATCTATGTCCGATCAATGCAGTTCTTCACTGGAGCTTTAGGCCACAACCATCAATAGCCTCACTATGCTAGACCTGGGAAAAGCCGATATCGGAAAGATCTCCAGAGGTAATTCCTTCATTGGTGATTCAGAAAGAGTTGTTGGTGTGATCACGCATGTGAGTAGGATTCACTCTGAACAACATCATCGATACTCCAAGATGGTGAAAGAGGCCATGACCAAATGGAGATTGAGTTAAAGGCAGCAATCTCGAGTGGGAGTGTGTCTGATTAAGGACAGTTGTAGTACTACCTAGTGCCAGACCATGGCAATTAGAACATGGCTATAGCATTGATGCCTGTAAATTGCTGGAACAGTGAGGCCATCATAGATATGATCAATTGTGGCCTGTTTCGACACTGCAGCAGGAGTTTGTTATAAGGCGCTACATCACTCGACTTCACCATTTCCTCGAACTCCTCCACATTCTTCGTGCCCCGCACCTTTTGAAGGACAGCCCTACCTTGCTGTAGTCTACTTCTCTCTATCAAGCTGATCGGGGTCTCAACAAGGAGCAGCCCTCCAAGCATCAATATTAATGAAGGGATACCTGCACCAGCCAGGGCGATGTGCCAGCCCACACCTAGTGATCTACTGATATAGCCAACCTGACCAAGATTGACCAGGTTGGGAGCAAAGATACATGCAAATTCCTTGCCATCTTCATCTTTGGGGACTCCCTCACCAACTCGGGCAACAACAACAAGCTCTCCACCCTCACTTGCACCATTTCCCCTTCCTTACCTGTCAACTTCTTTGGCTTTCCTATTTTTGTGGCAGCTTCTTTGGCTGCACGGCCATTCCCCCTTCCTTACCTGTTAGCAGGCGACAATGTCCTGAAGGGAGTTATCTTTTGCTTTAGCTTCCTCAGGCATACTCAACTCCACGGGTAGCACTTTTGTGAGTCCTCAAACTCCTTTCCAATCCTTGGATTTTATCTGGCAAGTCTCTTTTTGTAACCCTTTCACATGTCTCATAACACAGTCCTTGAAGCCAAAGAAGAGCTTTTTCTGATGCTAGAGATGTAATCTAATACTCTATTCTTGAGTATGCATGCATACACACACGTGTCCACCTGTGTTGAATGCAGGGACATCACATACCTTTGCATGAACAGGTCTCTTTCTTCAGCTCCGTCAAGCAAGTGTTGGACATCACATACCTTTGCATGAACAGGTCTCTTTCTTCAGCTCCGTGAAGCAAGTGCTGACCTCAAAGTTGGGAATCCAGCAAGCACAGCACCTCATCTCCAAGTATCTGTTCTATGTTTCAATTGGGAGGAATGACTACATCAAGGGCTACGTGGCTGTGCCGGGGGCATAGTCACCGCTGCAATTGCTCTACAGCCCATCTGAGTTTGTGTAGCTTCTGCAATGCAATCTTGAGTCCAGCATGTGTTCCATGGCTTTGCAGCCAAGCTCAGGCTCTGGAAAATTTGGACGGTGTAGTCGATCATAGTCTCTGAAGATTTTACCACCCAATTGCATACTACCAAGATGCCACAATTCATGGGCCGTAACACTTCTTATGGGCTCTGGCCGGTCTCTGGCTATGGTGATGATGTGATAATTGGAATCATGGTTTCGGGAATTTGGCCTGAAAGGAAAAGCTTTGGGGATGAGGCCCTTGGCCCTGTTCCCATCAAATGGAAGGGTGAATGTGAGGCTCGAGCTAACTTCTCTCCTCCCCTCTGTAATGTCAAGCATTGGGTCCTTGTAGTTGGCTCAGCTAGAAGTGTAGGCCCAAACCCAGAGTCAGTCACAAACATTTCCCCATGGCTGCTTACTGTAGATGCAAGCACACTTGATCGTGATTTTCCAGCCACTGTAAAGCTTGGTACTAGAGCTACCTACACACGAGTTTCATTGTATCAAGGCCATGATCTGGCCAATGAACAGGTACACATCCTGCTGAAACTTCAACTTTCTTGAGTATGTCTGAATGGATGCAAAACATAGCTTGTGCATCTCTTCTGGGATGGTATAACAAGCTTCTGCATTTATACCGATTGATGAAGGTTCTTTTGTGTGCAAAAATCATGCAAGTGCCCTTAATTTATGCAGGCAATGCAAGCCAACCAAATAGCAATGGAGAGGCCAATTTGTGCAGGATGGATTCACTAATGCTAGACCTTATCAAGGGTAAGATTGTAGTCTATGACAGAGGCCTTGATCCTCGTGCTACAAAGGGGATCGTGGTGAAGCAAGCCGGAGGAGTAGGCATGATCCTCGCAAATGCTCAGACAAATGGTGAAGAGCTTATTGCAGACAGTCATGTTCTGCCAATCACACTTGTGGTCAAATAAAACAAACACTATCAGTAACTTTCAGCGTCTTAGATTGTTGGACACAGCATCCGATCCCACAACAGCTCTGTGAGAAGTGTAAGTCTATATAGAGCTTTAACTTTCACCTAGTATGATCATTACATATTCCTTTGCCTTAGCAGTGATCCAGGATACTACAGTTGGTGCATGATAACCCCCCTTGAATGTACTTTATTCCAGATTATACGAGACTGGTATAGCACTCTCTTCTCCAAAGATGAGACTGAAGCAAGGGCTCTCAAGAAGCAACATGCAGCAGCTAGTTGTAAAACTGAATCAGCTCTAGTTGTATCATCTCTCTTTTCATGTCGTTTGTGAGAACTGTGATTGGTGTTTAGCAATGCATAAGACTTAGGTTAAGGTTATGTCACCTTAAGTACTAAAACTTGGATCTTGGGTGAAGTATGGCAAGTGAGAAAGGAAAAATAAGCAAGGTGTTGCTAGTGGATAGTTTCTAGCTGTTTGTAGGTATTTAAAGCTGATACAAGTTGTAACAAGGTGGTTTGGACCAAGCATAGCTGTGTGTTTTGTATACAATGCTGAGACTGTGCTGGCTGCTCGATTGCCTAAGAAATGCAGCTGCTATATGAATGAAATCTGTTGATACAACCTTGAGAGTACATGCTGTAGGTGACATGTTTCCTAACCATGGTGGAGGTCTATATGAATGAAATCTCTTGATACAACCTTGACAATACATGCTGCAGGTGACATGTTTCTTGACCTTGATAGTACACACATGAAACAAGAAGGGACAATACTCAAGTGTAGCCTTGAGAAATTTTTAATCACCTCTACTAGCCATTCTTTACCCACATGTCACTATTACTGTCACTGTAGCTAGTTGTTCAAATAAGAATCAGGCTTAGAGTTGGCCACATATTAAGAGTACAAATCCCTTCACAACCCTTCTTAATAACTCTAAACCATTCACTTAGTCTCTGAATGTTCAGCTATTGGAAGAGCTGGCTATGTTCTCCAAAAGTTCAAAGCTACAACTAATCTTACATACGGTCACAATCGCTTTCTGGTTCATCTATAGAGTGTTCATGTGTAATTAACAGTTCCCTCAGTTTCTGCTTATTTAATACTGATAGGTGAATGGTGAAATGCTAATGTGGAGGATGTTATCACTGAGGCTTTAGCCCAAGGTGGGGCTTACAAGATCTCAGATGCCATCACAATCAATGGCCAACGTGGTGATCTGTACAATTGTCCATCCTCTGGTTAGCCCTAAAGATCCATGTCTTATTAGGCTTCATGAACAATAATTCCTGAGCTCAGATAAGAATGTGTAGTCCAAAATGGTCGCTACAGCATGATGTGGAATTCCGGTCTAGATGCTTAACAGGCGATTCTCCTACTTCAGAAGACACTCGTTCGAGTTTGTAACAGAATTCGTGCAAATCTGCACCATCTGGGACTTTATGTGTAACTATTTAGCAGGCCTTTCTTTTTAGCTATTTAACAGAAGACACTAGCCTTGTAGTTCTGGATGTACGCCACAATCACTTTCAGGGAACTTTACCAGATTCCTGGGCTCAATTTGAGAATCTCAGAGTGCTCAATTTAGGTTATAATAGACTCACTGGATCTTTACCTTCTTGGATACCGAAGCTTGACAAAATTCAGCTTCTAGACTTATCGAAAAACAATTTTTCAGGCACAAAGTAGATCTACCACATGGAAGGTCTTAAGATTCATGTAGATGTAACTGGCAACAGTGCTCTGTCGCAAGACAATGTACTTCGCAAGCCTGAAGGGGAGAAACTACTCAGAGGGCTACTATTACTATGACATTCCAAAAAGTGTTTGTAAGCCAGTGTCTGTACAAACACAAGAAAGAAGTACTAGTGCAGGAGACCCCCGTAGTAAAAGTAATTACTGAGACTTAATAGGCATGATAAGCCATAGCAAAAACGTATTGATGCATTAAAGAAGCTTATAAGACATTGCAAAAATATAATTTTACCTGGACTGGAGCTTAGTGATGGTGACCAATGTTGCAATATTCTGTGACTGTCTTTTCTTTCTCTATCATGAAATCTGTGTGCCTCCACTCCGCTCACAGAGTACGGCCTGCTATGTTGCTGAATGAAAAAAGGGGAAAAGAAGAGAAGATGGGAGTTCCAAAACGTTAGAGGGAAAATATATTGAGGTAAGTGTTTCAACGGTAGGATGAGAACTTTTTAAATTTTTTTTGAGTTTATCAATATTTATTTCTCTATTTCATTTTTGAAGAATTCTAGAAAAAGATAAGTCACATGATCATATTGATAGCATCACCAATTTGTTATAAAATCCCCCCCCTCCCCCCCGCCGCCTTCGATGACTCAACTCTTGGTGATTTTTGGTGCGTGCACCGCATCAATTATCTCTGTGAGTACAATGAGTAGACTTTGTCGATCATCATCATTCCAAATGCAAGTCTTGTAGAGATTTTCGATGTCTCATCAAAATTGGAAGACTTAAAGGGATCTTGGTAACACTCAAGATTCTTTAAATTAAAAATGTTTTGTCTCATCAGTGATAATATTAGCTACCAAGACTCGTGGATTTATTTACATATCCAATAGAGTCTACATCTCTAATAGACCCATTTTCAACATCTAGTGTCTAATTGGATCTTATATATATTTTAATATTTGTATCTACCTCAAATCAATTTGCATATGTTGCTGGCATTGGCACCTTAAAATCTCAACAAATACCCCAATGACTTGTTGTCGGTATATTATTATAAACAAGGGATCTTTAAAATAGTTCTAATTGCTATCTCAAAAATATATTTGTAATATAGACTATATCTCTATAATAGTCTAGATCTTTGGCTCAACAAACAAAATTTTGTTGATGTTGATTATTCAGCCTATAAGAGCGAATTAGATTTGTCTCTACTAGTCATGGGACAGTTTCATGGTTTTTCTTTGGAGATATTTTAAAAAAATAAAACACAAATATGCACGAGGGAGGGAGGGAGGGAGAGAAAGAGAGAGTGAGTGAGAGAGAGGCATGATTGCCTTAGAGGCAATCATGTCTCTCTCTATACAAATATTCTTTTTAAATTTTGCAGGTAGACTCCTCGGTAGACGCAAATTGTGTTTGGGGTTCGACTCCCCTTGAGTTTATCTTTATTTATTTCATTTACTCTCACATTGATATTGATTATTACTTGTCTACATGACAGGTGAACAATGTCCAAACAGAATTTGAAAAACAACACTTTGATGAAGGTTATGATTGAAATCAACTATGAAGGTATAATCCTAATTTTTTTCAGGTATAATCCTGATTTGTACAAAGGCCCCTCTCACTAAAGTGTAATAGTACCTGATTTCCATTACGAGTGATGGCATAAGCATGGCTTAGATATCTCTAAAAATAATAGTAACAATCATGTTGATTTTCATTCAGTCTCACATTCATGACGCTTATCACTTGTCTACATGACTGGTTCACTATAAGACAGTAACCATTATTTTTAGTTTCAGCCTTATGTTGATTATTACTTTTGAACTATAGGACAATAACCATAGTTTGTTTCAGTTTTAGTTTCAATTTTAACCTCATGTTGAACTATAGGACAATAACCATTATTACTTTTGAACTACATAAACCATTATTACTTTTGAACTACATCTACTCTAAAAACAGTAGGGAGGTTGACTGCTACACCTACTCTGAAAACAAATGATTTGATATGAATGATTGATTACTTGTTGATAATCGGAGTATTGCCTTGAAAAGTGTCCTTCAATGCTTGATAACAATAATTATACTAAGCAGTTGATGACTACAACACAGTCATGCATCCAAGGCAATCGGCGAACAAGGATGAGATTGTGTGCATGTGAGAAGATGGACCTAGTTGTGCGAGGGAGAATGGACAATGAGATTGTGTGAATATGAGAAGTTGGGACCTAATCGTGCACACAAGAATGGACATTTCTTGAATCATGGAGGAAGGTTGAGCTCCCATTTAAGAAAACAACTAACTTTATTTGCATCTTTCTTTTTTTTCTCTTACATTGCCCAAGTTTTAATGACCTTTTACATGTGTCTTATTACCTATGCCCAATGGGCATCCTAAGTACCCAATCCCTTGCTCCAATTCTGCTACTTGGAAGCTTGGCTCCCTTAGCAACTTTGCTAACTCATTGAATCCTAGGAAAATAAGCTTGCTCATCAATTTATAAAATTAATTGGTCGAAGCACCAGCCCCATAAGATACCATTTCCCTTAAACTAAAATTCGGCAACTTCACCTTTATGTTTTTGAAAATCTTCTATTCACTAATATGAGACCAGTTTTACGCCTTGTAACATATGCAAATTCACTGAATTCAAATTAGTAATATAGGGAGAATTTTTCGTTATTCCTCTATTCTCATTGCATTTCTTTTAAGCCTAAAATTATCATGCAATAACAAACATTATAACATATCTACCAGTAGAATCTATTGCTACCTCTTCATAGTATGCCCCCAATATGATTTTTCCAAAGATGAACCTCAATTAGATGACTTTAGACTTGACTACTTAAAGTACTACTCGCCCCTACCAATGCCCATTGACCTTTGAGTTCATGCTTCTATACTACACATCAATAGCATTTTCTAACATTTCTATATTGCACATCATAAAATGTAGGTTTACTTGAAGAGAACTAATAGATACTTGGGTTGCACATATAGCCTATCTTGTAATCATCAGCACTGCACCATCTCTTCTTCTTACTTTCATTACACCTATAAGGCCATGGGAGAAAGAGAGTCTTGTGATTGAGATGCACACTTGTAGATGGATACATTTAAATTGGAAATTTTCCAAATTCATCTAAAGATTTTGAATTTGCAAACCTCAAAGAATCCATCAAGCTATATTTTGGACATGCTCTGCAATATTCAAGAAGAACAAAACATTAAATCAAATCGAGTCAAATTGATATAATCCCTTGATTAGTTAAAATGAGATGGTTTCAAAAGAGGTTTAGTACCCCTTACTGAAGATTAAGATACAGTACCTAAAATCCGCCTTCTCCTTGTAAAATTGGAACTTGAATAGAACATAGAGGAGAACCTATTGGTAGAATGCATGTCAAGAGATAGAGACCATTTGTTCTTGCCATACAAAGGATACCTATATTCCTTATATGCTCTTTTATAATTGGTATCAGCACATGTTTCTCATATTTTAGACATTCCAAGCTCCATTTGCATGGAGCTTATAAATATTTGTTGACTATGAAGCATGAAGTATAAGAGCCAGTGTGCTAGCATGCCACCCACTTGGCCTATGCCCGAGGAGAACACCTAGGCTATCTGAAACCTAATTGCCCTTCCACATGCACCAAGGGGTCGCATGACAATCAAGATCACAATGCAATTGGCCATACCATCAAGCACCCATATGATTGTCACTTCCCTCAAAACTATAAGAGGTAATTACACTCTTTCACTTTAACTAAGAGTAGCTGCACATCAATGACATTTGGCCCCCCTCCAATAAGTTAACTAACCTACTTCCTAACTCACACGAAGGAACACCTACTCACTATGACCTTCCAAACTAAATTGGCAATAGTTAAGTGAGTTAGCAACAATGTAATATTATAAGATGAGGCCCAAACTCCTTGCACTATGGTTCAATACATTTTTAATATATGCATGGTGCAAAGAGATGAGAAAGAAATCCAACAAAGGACCAATATCAATGATTGCTATATAGAGACATTGTTGATGTACTGATGCCAAGAGGCACATTTCACGGTGGATTCCGTGAGGTTTTACGGTGGATTCCGTAAACTTTGATGACCGGGGCTCATACACAAAGTGGATTCTTTGTGCAAGAAGTTGATGGGGACGCCTATCCTTTTCGGGCGTTTCATTAATTTAGTGTGTACATGTGTGATTTCATAGCAGGTGATTCCACAAAATGCATATTAAATTAATAAACGTTTATGAGTTTTGAGTGCGCACTCGTAATAAATTAAGGTTAGGATTTATTTCTAACCATTTGATTTAGTTATGTAGCTGAAGACTGCTAGGTATACACTTTTGTCGATTTAATTGTATTATTTTACTAACGATTGTGAATGCTTCAGTTGATGTGTAGAGATAGCAGCAGTGGCGGAGGAAAGCATTGGAGGATAGCGAGTATTCGATTTATTGATTATATTTTGATGGGTGCATACCTTAGGCATGGCATCTATATTTTGTCACGCCTATTTATTGAGGCATTGGATATTTATTATTATTTTGTATGTGCATGGGCGCACGATTATGTTATTTGTACTTGGACATTGTACTGGGCATGCCAGACTCTTTAGGCACCGTCCATTAGCTTTATTCCTATTTTGTGCTAAAGCAAACTCAAAAGCTAAAAGCTTGCTATTTTGTAATTTGGGCTATTATTTGAGCTTGAAGATGATTAATACATAAAATACATGCTTTGTGGAGTACTCACACAAGGCATGGGAGGAGATTGCACCCAATTGGTCTCTTGTTCATGTCGTTCATGCTTTTTACATTGAATTTTGTGCAAAAAGTAGAGTTCTATTGTTCTTGGGGACCTTTCGGCATTCACTATGCGAGCATACAGCATCCGATCTACGCATCAGTGGTATCAAAGTGAAGCTGAGATCAAGAGCTTCCAATCGCTACCCATCTTGTGCGAAGGCGGAGCTCCTGGAACGATCAGGCTCTACAGTCAATCTCATCGCGAACAATCGATACAGGTAGATTCCTGGCGATCAAGAATCTCTGTTTCCATCATCAGACTGCGAAGGACTGGCCTGCAGAGGCATAGGACCACTCCTATCTCTTCTTCATCAAGTCGTCTTCATATACAGAGATAAGCCCCCATAGCTTAAAAGCCTAAAAGCTTTAATTCTTATTAAGCTTAGTATTAAAGCTTTATAAGCTTTAAGAAGCTTAAAGCTTCAAATGATTTTCGTGAGGTATCTTAGGATATCAGCGCAAATTTTTTCGCGCTGAAAAAAAAACGGCCCCTCCCCCACGATTTCGCCGTTTTTACTGATTAAGCTCATAAGCTTAATCACCTAAGCTCTAAGTTACTTAAGCTGCAGGTCGCACAAAAGTTCTCAGTTCAGCAAGTCTGCAAAGTCCAAGTTCTGCAAGTATTCTAAGTTAAAGTTCTGCAAGTCACACAAAGCAACTAAGTTCTACAAGTCTATAAACTCTGCAAGTCAGACAAGTCAACTAGAGTCAAAACTGACTTCTATTCAAAACTCATAGAAGGGTTGTTCCTGCGCAGAAACTCCGAACTGCATAGTTGTTCATTGGAAGGTACTCTACACTACGCAGGTTTGCTGAAGCATTTTCAGCATACGAAGAAGGATAAAACACAGATTTTTCAAAGATTGTGAAAGCCACACCCAAAAATATATAAGCCTTGTATTCCCGAATTTGAGCTACGCTCATCCCGCTAACTTGATTTTGAGAGTGAGAGGTCTTTTGAGTTTTGCAGGATGAGGGAACCACATATGGATGATTTAATGGCTGAAGGTGACCTACCTGAACTTACAATGGAGCAAAAGTTGGACTTATATATGATGCAATTGGATGAAGAACGATGGGCTAGGCAAGCATTGCAAGTTCAATTGGCAAATTTACAAAGATCGTCTACCGATAAAGAGGAACCTCAATCTGAAGATCTTCTCCGACGTACCATTGACGCGACTCTCGAAGCTCAAACTATCCGCAAGGAATCAAAGATAAGTAAAAGAAATTTCAAAATCCGTACTTTCAATGGCACTCGAGAGGGAAAAACTATTCTTGCATTCATTAGTCAGTTTGATGACTACTTTCATGAGGAAACCTATGCAGAAAAAGATAAAATCGAGTATCTCTTTGGTTGACTGTAGTACGCAAGAGTATAGATTGTCCCGCTACCTGGGAGAATTTCAAGAAGAAGTTTATGCAAAATTTGCTTCCTCCACAATTTCATGAGAAAGCTATAAAGCAATGGGATCTTCTTCAGCAACGGGATCGTGAGCCTATTCCTCAGTACACAGAGCGTTTTTGGAATGCATTACTCCAGTTACGCATGCTTGAAGACATACATGAAGTGACACATAAGCGTAAGTATATATCTAGACTCCTTGGGCATTACTACGCTAAAGTTAATATGTTCAAGCCTGCTACTCTTGAAGACACAATTTCATTAGCTCACGACACTAAAGACAAGCTGCGAGGTAGAGACAGACGTCCACAGCAATTCCAAGCCAATGGTAACTATGGATTTAAGCAATTGAACTCAAATTCTAGAAGATTTAATCAAGGTCGTTTCACTTCATCATCTTTCCGTAAAAATTGGACAAAACCACTTGCTTTACCATCCAATGTCAATCAAAACCCTAAGCCGATTTCACAGGTAAATCCTAATGTCCCTAGACTTCCTGCCATTGCAAACAATGTAACCAAAGCCAAGCCTATAGTATGTTATAAATGCCACCAGCTTGGACATCTAGCAGCAAATTGCCATTCGAAGAAGCCACCTGCCCATATCAACTACCTTGGAGTAATGGAAGATGAAGATATGCCTGATTTCACGGAAGATAAGGACGACATTACTACTCCTTCGGATACTTTACCAGGTATGCCAACTCCACATTCTTTATTGACAATGAAATGTTTAGTGCATGGAAAGGAAAAGATTATTTTGCATGATGATGGTAGTACTCATGATTTTATTTTTGCAAAGCTAGTAAAAGAATTGAAGTTACAGACTGTACATACGCATTATCGCATCAAAGCAACATTCTTAGGCACTAGGTATAATGGTACACAGGAAGTGCATGACTTAGAAATTCAAATTGGTCAATACACTGAAAGAAGAAATTTTCTAGTTGTACCACTACAGTCTAGTGATATTATTTTAGGTATGCCTTGGCGTCATCAGCATAACCCAGATATAGATTATTCCACACATTCAATTAATATTCAATTTCAAGGAAAACATCTTACATTGTATGGTATGCATGCATCTAATGTTTTTCCACTGCTTTCACATACTCAAGCTAAACGTGCATTGCGCAAAAGTAGTAAATCCTATCTCATTTGGGTGAATGAACTGCAACTCAAAGAAAATCATATGATATAGACGCAATGATAGACGCGCCCGACTTTGTGCGTCTCTGCCTCGTTTCTATTGTAGTGTTTTAGTAGTTTTTTTGGAGGTTTTCCAAACAAGGAGCAATTCATGGGGGAGATAACCAATTATCTTCATCGCTCTTCCACTGCAAATGAGGTTTTCAGTGTGATGTCTGGGACACCTATCACATCTTTGCCTAGCACTGCCGCACAAACACCAAACCTTAGCACATCTCTACTAACAAGTACTCCACGCACTATGCATACACAAAGATCAGTTGTTGATGCACACGAATCAGTTGAAGCACATGGATCGACGAAAGCACGTGCATCTGCAGAAGCACGTGCATCGAGTAAGGTAGAGGGTAGTGCCCGTCGCGGAAGGGGGGGAGAGTCATACGGGAGGACGAGGAGGTCGAGGGCTTTGTGGGGGTTGCCTAGTAGGTGGCTCTCAATCACCCTCACCGGGAAATGAGAGAGGTGAGCCTCCACAAATGTACTACTCTGCACTGATGTTGGTGGTATCTTGTATGACTCTGAGGGGAGGGAAGTGATAGCCTACTTGAGGAGTGTCGTGCATGCCACATACATAGATTGCATGATTCCCTTCAAGCACCAAAAAAATGGTTTGTGGCAAGAGGTGCTGTGGGCAGTACATAGAAGGTACCCTAATCCCGAGAATTCATGATTCTCAGATGATTGGGGACGGTCAAAGGTGAGAGACGCGCTTTATAACAAGAGGTCTCACCTTATGACGCGCGCGAATGAGTCACTACGAAGACAAGAGCAGGGGCGCCTTGGATATGGCCAACCACCCAATTGCCATCGCAGGGAGTGGAAAGAGGCCAAGAAGAAAGCAGCAGAGAAAATGACAAGTCGCCAGCATACAGAGGCGCAACAAATCCAGATGGCAACTGTGGGATCGCCGCATTATGGATCGGGTGGCAGGGAGTCATGGGAGGCTGAGTTTGTAAGTATTATTTGATTTTTTTAAAATTAAATTTTGTAATTTGTTTCACTTCATTACGTAGTATGTTCTATTACGTTGTATGTTCAAATTGTTTTGTAGTATCAAATCGTTGGTAGGATGCCTACTCCCACTACAACAGAAACGAGGCATAGACATGCATGTTAGACGCGCAAAGTTGGGCATCTATCATAGCGTCTATAGGCACGTCTAAATGTGCGTGTAAATAGACGTGACTTTTGCGTCTATATATCCACGCAAATAGACCTGCTTATACACGCAAAAATAGATGCACACGTCAAAATTCAAATCATGCTAAATCATTTCTTTTCAAACTACGCCTTTCCTTTCCTACGTTTTTTGCGGTTCTGAAGCTTGAGTTTAGTTGACATGCAGTCTCTTCATGCCTCACCTAGTCTTTTCATGCCTCACCTCCTCATGGCTCACCTCTTCTTTCATTTCAAACACACAAGAAGGGAAAAAGGAAAGCCAAGGAGAGGAAGAAAGAGAGAACAAGAGAGAGGAGAACAAGAAGAAACAGCAAGCAAGCAAGCAAGCATCAAGGGAGGGTAACTTACCAAGGAGAGGAAGGAGAAGGAAGAAGCACCACCACCCGCCACACCAAACACCCAAGGTGAGTCTCTCTCTCTCTCTCTCTCTCTCTCTCTCTCTCTTTCTTTCTATCTTCCTCTCTCTGCTCTGTCTGTGTATTTAGGATTTGTGATTCCATTATGTATTGCATTTTGTAAATCAATAATGGTGGTCGTTTGCTAAAATCAGTCGACCAAGCACGTCTGATAGCGCGTCTGCATCTTAGTGTAGACACAGATATAGACGCGGAAACGTTTCTCTGGGGGCGCTTCTTTGAGCGCGTGTGTGGGTGTGTGTGCTCTGCTGTGTACACGCAAGGATACACGCGTTGACAGACGCACAGAGAGACGCAGGTATAGACGCGCACAGAGACGCAGGTATAGACGCTGTATGTAATATGTTTTATCTACACAGGGTAATATGATTTTTCTTGTGTAGATGTGGAATCCTGGATCCTCCAGCACCCCATTCAATAAGGAGCAATTCATGGAGGAGATGACCAATTATCTTAGTCGCCCTCCCACTGCAGATGAGGTTTTCAGTGTGATGTCTGGGACACCTATCACATCTTTGCCTACACAGGGATTAGTTGAGGTACATGGATCGACCGAAGCACGTACATCTGCAGAGGCACATGTATCGAGTGAGGTAGAGGGTAGTACACGTCGAGGGAGGAGGGAGAGTGGTGCGGGGGGATGAGGAGGTCGAGGGCTTTGTGGGGGTTGCCTAGGTGGTGGCTCTCGATCACCCTCACCGGAAAATGAGAGAGGTGAGCCTCCACAAATGTACTACTCTATCACTAATGTTGGTGGTATCTTGCATGACTTCGAGGGGAGGGAAGTGATAGCCTACTTAAGGAGTGTCATGCATGCCACATACAAAGATTGCATGATTCCCTTCAAGTACCAAAAAAATGGTTTGTGGCAAGAGGTGCTGCGGGCAGTACATAAAAGGTACCCTAATCCCGAGAATTCACGATTCCCAGATGATTGGGGACAGTCAAAGGTGAGAGACGCGCTTCATAACAAGAGGTCTCACCTTATGACGTACGCCAAGGAGTCATTGCAAAGACAAGAGTAGGGGCGCCCTGGATATGGCCAACCACCCAATTGCCACCACAAGGAGTGGAAAGAGGCCAAGAAGAGAGCAACGGAGAAAATGACAAGTCACCAGCATCATGCAGAGGCGCGACGTATCCAGATGGCAACATGGGATCGCCGCATTATGGATCGGGTGGTAGGGAGTCATGGGAGACTGAGTTTGTAAGTATTATTTGATTTTTTTAAAAAATTAAATTTTGTAATTTGTTTCATTTCATTATGTAGTGTGTTTTAATATGTTATATGTTCAAATTGTTTTGTAGTTCCATATCGTTGGGAGGATGCCTACTCCTAGAGAGGTCGGCTATCATCGAGGTCATAACCGGGCATCCACTTGACAGCATTTCTACGAGGAGGGACTCATCACAGAGGAGCAATATAATCGTGCCATGAGGATTCCACCACCAGAAGAGGTATGTTTTATTTTTTACATGAAAAGTATAGATCAATATGATTTATTATTTGTAATGGTATTTATATACTTTAATCCTTTGTGTAGTCGAACCTTGATACAGTTGAGGATAGCGAAGGGGGGACTAGCAGTAGCGGTGGCGGCAACAGCAGCGGCACAGGCAGCGGTGGTGGTAGCGATGATGATGCCTCTTCTGAGGAGATATAGAGGAGCCCCATACATGCATACCTCCCCTTGGCTTGTAATTTTCATTTTTGATATGTATTACTTTCAGCTAGTGCTTGCGACCATGACCATGCTTGGGGTCATAAGCACTAGAACTCATCATGTAAAAACGTTTCATCTATATATATGAAATTTCCTGTTTTACATATATTGTTTTGTTTTCAGTACAAAAACCAGAGAGCATGTGGCCTCCAAAGCCACATGCTCTCTGGTTTTTTTTTCATACCTCTGTTTTGCGCGTCTATCGGCGCATCTAAATTGTAGGATAAATGCGCGTCTATTCTCGTCAAAAACTTTCAGAGTAAACACGATTTTAGACACGTAGATACACTCATGTATAGATGCACAATATGAAAATATCCACTTTCTTATAAATATGATTATGTATTTACGTAGCGCGTTTATACCTGCATCTATAGGTGCGTCTAAGTGTGCATCTACTTTTGCCTATAAGCGCCCTTTTAGACGCGATTTTGTAGACGCGAAAATAGACGCGTTAATAAACGTGCCCGACTTTTTTTTTTCACATTTCAAATATTGCGTCTACAAGTGCGTCTATGGAGCCTTTTTGTTGTGGTATCCTAGAAAGGTGGGCTACCATCCAGGTCATAACCGGGCGTCCACTTGGCAGCGTTTCAGGTCATAACCGGGCGTCCACTTTTGCCTATAAGCGCGCTTTTAGACGCGATTTTGTAGATGCGAAAATAGACGCGTTAATAAACGCGCCCAACTTTTTTTTTTCACAATTCAAATATTGCGTCTACAAGCGCGTCTATGGAGCCTTTTTGTTGTGGTATCCTAGAAAGGTAGGCTACCATCCAGGTCATAACCGGGCGTCCACTTGGCAGCGTTTCTATGAGAAGGGACTCATCACAGAGGAGCAATATAATCGTGCCATGAGGATTTCACAATCAGAAGAGGTATGTTTTATTTTTTACATGAAAAGTATAGGTAACTCTAATTTATTGTTTGTATTGGTATTTATATACCTTAATCCTTTGTGTAGGCGAACCCTGATGCAGTCGAGGATAGTGAAGGGGGGACTACTAATAGCGGTGGCGGCAATGGCAGCGGCATAGGCAGCGGTGGTGGTAGCGATGATGATGCCTCTTCTGAGGAGATGTAGAAGAGCCCCATGCATGCATGCCTCCCCTTGGCTTGTAAGTTTCATTTTTGATATGTATTACTTTCAGCTAGTGCTTGCGACCATGACCATGCTTGGGGTCATAAGCACTAGAACTCATCATGTAAAAACGTTTCATCTATATATATGAAATTTCGTGTTCTACATACATTGTTTTGTTTTCAGTACAAAAATCTTCGAAATAATCTTTCTCTGTTTTCCCTAAGCATACAATTTGATGTTGATGGGGGGAAAAAAACCAAAGAGCACGTGGCTTGCCACATGCTCTCTGGTTTTTTTTTCACATCTCTATTTTGCATGTATATCAGTGCGTCTAAATTGTAGGGTAAATCGCGTCTATTCTCATAAAAAACTTGCAGAGTAAACATTTTTTTAGACGCGTAGATACACGCGTGTATAGACGCACAATATGAATATATCTACTTTTTTTAAATATGATTATATATTTGCGTAGCACGTCAATACGCGCGTCTATATGCGCATCTATATGGGCATGTAACTCACACTATAAGCGCACTTTTAGACGCGAAATTTTAGACGCAACAGTAGGTGCGGTAATAAACGTGCCCGACATTTTTTAACACAGTTCAAATATTGCGTCTACAAGTGTGTCTATGGAGCCTTTTTGTTGTAGTGTGAGTTCATGAAAGAAATCCAAAGGTTAGTTGTAGATATTCTCAATGTTCATCGCAGAGCATTGTTGTGAAGGCCCATTCAATGCTTTCATATCCCCATATCATGATGATGGACATCATGAAAGTGACATGTAAAACACATTTAATTAATAATGAACTTAACGATATTGAAACTTAGGTTTTGTGACCTAAGAAACAATGTCATGAATTGAGATAAACTTTAGCAAGTCAAGCTTGTTTATAGAACTTTTACTCCTCTCTTTCTATGTGGCGCCATATCACTTCTAATGAGATTCTAACGGAGGGACCTCATTCCATTGAGGGATCCACAATGATTTCATCTTGAAAACCACCATATAGGATCATACGCCCTAGTTGCGCATTACACATAGATGCAGTCCGAGTTGCATCCTCACGTGCGCGCATGGATTCATGTCACAAGCTCAGGAACAGCGTTTACCAATCTGAGTAGCGCAAGATCGCCCTTTCACGTAAGTATGCAGCGTGCGTGTTCTAAAAGTAGAACTAAGTAGGTAGGTGACTGCATGAGATATAGACATAGGCATAGAAATGTTCTACGTATATATGCCTTGCCGAATGCAAGGAACAAAGACGAGCTGAGTGGCAAATGATCGCTTTTCACTACTCAAATGATCTGTAACAATATGAAGCTGCAGCAGCTAATCCTGCAGAATTAATAGACTGTAATGCTAGCCAGTGCTACAATGTATCAATTATGCCATGAGTTTTAAGAACTGGAAGTAATATCTGCAGCGACGTTGAAGTACTGCCACAGCCTCGGGTCATCTAACGCTTCCGGTACTTCAAGCAGGTTCCGACCAGCGTTCAAGAGCAGGGCCAGCGCAGCGGACGATATCATAATCGGTGGAAAGTCAGCTGCGATTAATTCTGACTCTTGGATCTCTTGGAGTTCTTGTACGAGAGTGATCCGCTGATCATGCTCTGAGGGCGACATATTATTATTATTATTATTGCGCAGCTCTTCCAGGTCTACTTCGTGGTCCCGTCCCGATATCAACATAACTGCATTGTAGTAGCAGTGCTGCTGCAGTGGAGACCTGCAGAGTGGGCACGAGGGCCGTCGTAGCATCCATTCGTACAGGCAGCCTCCGCAGAAGCTGAGTCGGCAAGGAGTTACCTCACAATCGTCTCTGGATACACCGCTCAAGCAGATAGCACACATTACATTCTCGACGTTACCGTCGTCATCAATCGACGCTGAGCTCTCCATGGACTGGGATTCTGTAGGGTTGCGCGCTGAAGTACTGTACTGGACTGAGGACTTATTGTTTATTTTTAAGGAAGGTCCGGACTCGCCTCCTTTTCCTTTGCTTTCCTCGTCAGCTTAATTTATGTACACGACTTCTGGTGGCTGTGGCCGCCCCATCACTTATAGTTCTAAGCCGACCCTAATTAACTAACCGGATATACCATTTTCTAAGCTGAATTAATTGTTGGGATACCAAGTCACGTTGGCATCTACATTATAGACACGCACTTGTCTTCACTCACAATGAGTGTTTTACCAGGTTTGCCCACTAATAGCACTATAGAGAATCCAACTTAATATAGCCATGTTACAACCCCATACTTTTGCAGCATGCATTTATTGCATCATACAAAATACCAAGTGAGTAGTAGTCTAGATGTTTCAATATCATGAGTAACATTATAAGAGAGTTTAACTACGTGACACATAAGCCACCATATAGCCCAAGGCCCCAATGGTAGCCCGATGCTCACAATCTGCAAAACTAAAGGCAAAGCACAAACATTCCTCTAGTTTTGCCAAACATTTAACGGCTTTGGGAGGTGAATTAAGAAATTTGGAACCTCCATTTTTGTGGTAGCCATATGTAACATTCAAATCACCCTTAACTTACATCATACACATAGACACACCTTTTAGGATTGGTGCATTCAAAACTGGTCAGAGGATGTACTCTTGCAATCCTATCTTACAAACACTATTTCCCTTTGTTTATAAATCAACATCACACCTTGGGATTAGAAGTGAAAGGGACACAGTATCTTCTACAAATTGTGACACTTACACAATTGTCATTTATAGTGATATTTGTGATTTCTTATCACCCTTGGATTGAGTAGAATGTAGTATTACACATTATCGGACCGCTTTACCTTGTGGTAGAATTTAGAACTTTGCAAGAAGATAGGATCTAATGGTATTATTTCCGTTCAACTTATTCTTATTTTTACCAAAATCTATATTGGCTCTTGGCTTCCTTTTCTTATTTCCTACTATCATCATCATCTTGGTCACATGATTCATTCTTGGCATAGCCTAGTGCATAATTATTGTCATCCTCAAAAGTGGTATCATCTGAGTTGGAATCATTGCCTAGTAAAAGGGTCTTCATTCCTCCTACTCCCAAAGTAATTGAAAACTAACATTTTTAAAAACCAACTTGAACTAGAGTATATTGTTAGGTTGGAGTTGCAGAGTTGCTAGTCAAGTGATGGCAATGCTATGTGGAAGGTTAGTAAGATACGAGTCATTGTATGCTATCTAATTGCGTTGTCAAAGAGTTTACTATTCATAATATAAATCATGGGATTATTATGAACACAGAAGAGCTTCACTGGAAGTTATATGAGAAATTTACATACAAAATTCAGACATTGTTATCCAATAACCACCTTAGTTATACAAGTTCTTTTGTATTTAGCATATATTTTTCAGTTATACCATGTATACTTATGAAAAATAAGTCTATGGGAACCTACAACTTAGTCATCTGGAAGAAATCGACAGTCTGCATGATAAATCACATTATTTCAGGTACAAAAATATGGTCAGAACCCAAGAAAGATGCCAAAAGTCCACTAGGTCCACATGGGACCTAGAGTAACAGACTTAAGTGACCAGCAAGTGACCTAGGTAGGTCAAAAAGTGACCAGGGACTGAGCAGGGAGTAGCCCGCATTTTTTGGCGCAAAATGCGGACTGCACAGTTTGAGGCAAACTGGAGAGAGCTGGAGCTATGGTGCATGAAATGGAGCATGCAAACTGAAGATCAACAGGCCCAACTTCTACTGAAGATGTAAACATGGTGAGAGATCCACTTCTCTGCCTCTTTGGTCTAACGAAAATCCATGCTGAAACAGTCTATAAAGAGGGAAATCTGAGAGAAGAGTGTTCAGCCTACTCTTGTGCACGATTTCTCTCATTTTTTCTATCATATTCTTGGTCCAATGATGCCCGAGTTGTACCCAAGTACTTGAAGGACTTTGCGGCAAGTAAAGGGTGAGGATATTGAAGATATACAAGCTGTTATGGGCTGAAATAACTAGTCATAAACAGGGCAGCCCACTGTTATGGTCCATTTTTATGAGCAAACATGGGATTTTTATGGTTGTAATGGAAGGAAATGACCTCTTTTCTTTAGGACATTGTTCATGAATGATCACAAGTGCTTCTTCTTGAGTTTATGCACTCATTTTGAACTTGATTATGGGCTGGAATTTTCTGTTTTAAAACAGGGCTGAAGCTAAAATTATACTTTTTTAATTCATTTCATGTATCTTTGGCCCAAATCTTGGATGCATTTGAATCTATCAGTAATATACTTGATCCAAAGGGTTGAAATCCATCTATGTACTTGAAATAAATGCCATTAAAACTTGCATTTGACATTCATAAATGAATTGAGAATCTCAGAATATCCTTTATGATATATGTATCCAGAGGCATTTGATGTAATCAAGATAGACTCATTCCTTCTGTTCATGTATGCTAAGTACATAGTGATAAGGCTTGAACTCTTCTTCCGTACCTAAATCATTTCTAAATCCCGGATCTTATTAAACCCCAATCTATTTTCCCTTCCCGAATCTTGAATCCTAAAATCTTCTTCTGCACTAAAAGCCTCGGTGGTAGACCTTCAACTCTTAACGCGACGACAGTGGTGAACCTGACGTGAAGGTCCACTGCGAAAGAAGAAGTCCAATGGGAGAATCATCAAGTTCGGGAGAAGATGCTTTGCAACAGTTGGTTTGTCTAATGCAAGAGAGCCAACAACAATAGCTGCAATTCCAACAGCAGTTGCAATTGCAACAACAACGGAGACAAGAAGAAGAGCAGATTGATGCTGCTGCCATTAAGGCCTTAGAATCAGTTGGGCATGAGCTCAAGCAATTTAATGGGAAAAATGTGTCCTCTTTTATCCGCCTCTACACTAACAAGATGGTCTTCTTTGGAGTTCCAAACATGCCTGGAGCCATTACTTTGCCCGCCTAGGTGTGCATGGTCTCTAGGACCGAATTCATGGTCTTTTCCAAAAAGATGCTTGATGGATTGTGTTCAAGAAGGCTCTTCGAGAAGAATTTCTCCTTGAAGATTCTGGTCTTATGACAAAGAAAGTTTTCACCGAATGGATCGAAAGGCCCAATAAGGATCTAACCGCTACTGCTGTTCATCGAGAATTTGAAATCAAATTTGCCCAACCAGATCCTGATTACCAACAAGGTATAGAAAGTCAAAAGATTGAATTATTTCTAAAGGCTGCAGATTCTTCTCTTCAGGAGAAATTAACTGATCGACTTGAAGACCCTGACTCTGAGTCGCGATTGAAGACTGCTTGGAGTGATGTCACTGAAGCAGTTAATATGATTGCTCGAAGAGAGAGATTGCGCCTAAGATGGAGATTAACCCCTGCAACAACTGAATCTATGAAGAAGCCTGTTCTAGTTTCTCGACCTCCTGCCTCTATGGCCGAGCAACCAAGAAATTCTACTGTTCCTTCTCCAAAGAAGGATGTCATGGATGAGCTAATTAAAAGCATGTGGGATCTCCATCTTAATCTAACGGAAATTAATTCTAAAGTAGAAAGGCTTGATATAAAAGTAGAAGAAAGGGGTCAGTCAATTGCCCAAAGGCCTGCATGATAAGGCTTCAAAAGACGCTGCATTTGGTGTGATAGCCTTCAGCATGACAAGAGGGAGTGCGGTGCATTCCGTGAAGCTAAAGCACAAAAATTAGTCTTTTGGGAGGATGGTAAAATTCATGCAATCGAAACCGGGCTTCCTCTTGAGCCAAACTTCCGCGATGGTGGCATGACGAAAAGATTGGAGGATTTGGCAACAAGAACGGCCTATGCAGCTGTTGATGCTGCAACTTATGGGCTGCAAATTGAGCCAATTAATGAATTTGAGCTAGTCAATGTATTCAAGGGAGAACCGGTTGGTCTGAGCCTGTGGATTCATTTTCAGCTTTTGCTTGATTAGTTGAAATTAATAATCAAGAAGCCATGATAGAAGAAACGAGAAGAAGATGTTGCCGGTCCTTCTTCTTCAGGACCAACTAAACGCTGTCGTATTGCTGCGCATTCGAGGTGTGAAAACCACCCAAAAGTTGTGTGTGTGGGATTTGATACTTTGTACATATTTAGTTGTTGTGTTTATACTTTTGTTTTGCGTAGGTAATAAAGTGAAGAAGGGTTGGAGTAAGAGGAACTTAACAATAATGCTCTAATTGGCATGCCTTGCCAAGTGGTCAGTCAACCTAGACGAGGAGGTTTTGATCAACAGTTCACAAGAGTTTCGCATTATGCTAAATGGAGAATCAGGGTGATAAGTATGAGTATCAGTGGGAAGCCCCGATAGTGGAAATGTTGCACACGAGTTTGATAAAGGAACATGTATATACAATGTGTATACTCTGCAGGATTCGCCATCACTGAGGAAGTTGCATGTGCTTTGCAATGTTCATGGACAGAATCATGTATCCAAAAGAAAGTGATTCCATAGGCCGGGATACATAGGGTAACTTGTGGTATGCCAACAATGAGGCTATCCCTATTTGGGCCGGAGTGATCTATGAAAGGATTATGGCAGAAATAGTTTTGATGGGTTGATGTAAAACAAAGCACACGAGCCCACACGCCATAGTCTTGGGAGATTGGCAGGAGTATGTTACGGATAGAATTCCTAATTTGTCAGTGTCAATCCTAGTACTAGGGAAGGGAAAAGAGAAATTGTTCCCTACTTCTGGAAATGACCGTAATGTGTCTATGAACAAAAGGCAAATCAGGGGCAATCATAATGAGAGGCGAAACATAGACAGTAGTGGTAAAAAGAACACTATTTTCAGATATTGTGTTGGCAGGAATAGAGGGGGGAAATCGAAATTGGGGGACTAGAGGATAAAAAAAGTTTCGTTCTCACTGGTTTTGGAAGGGGGGAAAAAGCGAGGATTTTGGATGGCAGTAGGGAGGAGAGGACCGGAAGATTGTAAGCCGCAGGAGTGGATTGGAAAAAAGGGGTCTCTGCATCTAGATTTGCTCACTCTTTTGCATTCATGGTCTCAGACGATAGCCTGGAGGAGCATTAGTGCGTAATCGGGGAAGAAAATCATATAAACTGTGCTCCCGAGCTGTGACTATGGCAGACCTGTCAATCTTCACCTCATCCAAACGTCTCTTTCTGTGCTTCTATCCGGCACTTGTTAATTGTCCCCTCTAAGATTCCCTCACATCCGATTCAATACTCAAGACGTGAATCTCCCTCTTCTGCTTAAGTCCAAGATCTCAACTGCTGACAGCAAGCTGCATTTCGTCTCCTCCGAATAGATCACAGGATCTCCCTTCTGTGTGATTCTGGCATTGCTTGTTCCGTTTGATCGCGGGAGCTTTTCTGTTGTCCATTGAGCTCAGAATTGGAGTCGTGTTAAGGTTTTCAATTCGAGGCTCGAAGTTGTCTCTGCATTGCCTCAGTGACGACCGTGCGATCGAAAACAGCATGACTCGCCCTTCATGCTTCGGGCTCTCTACTCGCCTCCTGCGGCAGAAATTCCCTAGAGTTACCTGCGACGGCAGGGGATTGATCAAAATCGCATGGTAGCACTGTGATAATTTCCTGCTTGATAATTCGAGTCAGTATATGCATATCTAGCCTTGTAAAACAGACTCAAACGGAGCCAGAGGTTCTCCAGAATCTCATAATTGAAGCTATACGTCTTGGTTAATGACATTTCAACTGTGTAGCTGATTACAAGAATGAGAAGGAAGTTGGTGAGGCTCCTGCGGAAGCCCTACGGCAAGGTCAATTTAAAGAGAAGATTTGTTCTTTACCACCAAGCTTTGGAACTCTGATCATGGACAAATTCGGGAAGCATGAAAGCAGAGACTGTGAGTGCTGCTTTGAAATAGTGGATAGAGTGCTGCTCTGTGGGGATGTGCAGAAATGGAAGATTTAGTCAGAATCATCAAGCCCTTCTTGATGACATCTCATCCACATGCTCTTTAGATTCCATACCATCTAACAGTGATGTCGTTAATGGATCTAGGAGGAAGATAAACATAACAGATCAAACTCAGTGTTTACCAAGCAAAGGGAGAGGCACAGGCAGTTCGGGAAGCTTGAATGCGGAGACTATCATTGCTTCTTTGAAACAGTGGATTGAGTGGCTTCAACAGTGCCTTCCCCTCTGAAAAAAATAAGAGGACAAAGAAAAAGTAGGCCAAGCAAAGGCGCAATCGTAAAGAGGAAGAAAAGGAAAAAGGGATAGAGAACAAACTTTCAACAGAAAGCCCACAATATGCAGATTCTTCTGTGGCTAATGCTATACTCTAAAGATTAGAGCTTTTTGCAATTACTTTAGCTCAGGTGGACAAGCTATGGAAGAGGAATGTAATGCTGGAGCATACTCTGGTCTTCCCAAACAGCACTTTCAATATGTAAAACTTGTTAAACCCAGCTTGAATTAAAACAGGTGATCTAGAGCCAATGGACTGAACAGATTGGAATTCATCTTGAATTTTGTAAACATCTTGACAGTAATACATTTGCTACTTCGCTTTTGCTTATTCACATGCTTGATCTTCTATCTTGAAAATAATCAAGGACTTCTGAAGTCGCGACATTGCTTTCCAAACCCTTCGACGACGCATAACAAGAAGTAAACCAGACCAACAGAAGGCTGCTGAAAATCCACTGCCACCAGAATTTGACATGGGAGATGCCCCTCAAGCAAAGAAAACAGAAGGAAAAAGAAAAAGCAAACATCCCAGTTACAAGTTGTAGTCTGACATAGAGACCGCAACGGATCTTAAACGGATCCTAGAAGAAAGGATTCTTGAAAGTAGAATTGAATTTACATTAGGTGAAATTCTCAATATTGCAAAAACTAGGATTTCATGATGTAATAATTGATGTAATTAAACGAAAAAGACAATATGTTGGTGAGAAAACTAAAGAATCTGCACATGCTTTTTTGCAAGTACTTCATGTGTATTTGTAGGATGAAGAGAAGCTGAAAACTCAAGGGATTCGATTGGAGGCAATCAAAGAATTGATTGCAGCCATTGAAGCCAAAGATGAAGACATTTATGAAGCAGAAGCTGAAGAAGCCATAATGGTGTGAACTTCTCAATCTAAAGTGCATCCCATGCATAAGAAAGAGACTCTTCTTCACAACATGCAAGAAGAAAGTGAAACTCACTTTATTCCTAGTAGTCACTATTCCCGTAACCATTGGGCAAGGGCGACTACTGAAACTGTTGTTAAAATCGGTGAGAAAGAAATTCCATGCATTGCCCTTATAGACCATGGTTCGGAAATTAATGTTATGTCAAGAAGTCTCTATGAGAATGGTGGATGGCCCATTGATGTGGACCCAGGATGGCACATGAAGGTAGCCAATAACTCTTCTGGCGATCTTTATGCAGCATGTCCTTATGTACAAGTTACTATTGGTAATGTAAAAGATGAATTTCATTTCTTTGTTCAAGATTCGTGCAGTTATCCTATCATTCTTGGACAACCATTTATCTCCTAGTCTCATTTAGAGACAAAGGCTCTTGATGATGGTTCATCATATGCTCGGATAAGAAGCAAGGATAATAATAAAGCTGTTCAATTCCTAACTGTCTGTGTTAATCACCATCAGAATAGGGATCGATTGAGAGATCATCCTATTCCTCCTAATGCCCGAGAATTTAAGGGTTTTTGAGTAGCGCTGCTATAAGTGGAGGCTATGGCAATGCATCATGTCACAAAAAATTGCCTCCACATATGAAAAAGGCAAGGCCAAAAGCTAATTCGTAGGTTTTTTGAGCCAATGGTGTGGGCTGTTGTAAACAGTTTTTAGCCATGAACAGGGCTGAAAGAAAGTATTTGAGTCATATGGAGCAAGAGCTGAAGAAAATTGATGTTTTACTTAAAAATGAAGAAATTTCAGGACTATTTTATGGGCTGAATTATAATGATACGATGGCTGAAATTTATTCAGCCGTTCATGCTGAAAATCAGTCCATACAGGTATGTACATTGGATATGTATGACATAATTCAAGAATTTGTAGATTATGAAGCTTTTGGACAGCCAAACAAGGATGAAGCAAGAGTAGAAACAAAGTATAAAATAGTTGATAAGAAGGTCAAGCCAGTAGCTACTCCTCTATCACCTGAAAGCGAAGGATTGGCAGAAAGGGTATCCAAACAACCAAGCCTTCGTGATCCTAAAGATATTAGTCACCAATTTACAGCAGAAAGTCTACAAAAGCTGAAAATTGATGAAGACTCTTTTCTCTTGCCGACTAGAAAGTAAATCTTCATGCAGATGTTAAAGAACCATGGTTAAGCCTTTTCATTTCAGCCACATAAAATTGGCTGTGTGGATCCAAGCATTGTGGCACCAATGGTAATTTTTACGGTCCCACATGTGCCTTGGAATCTTAAACCAATTCCGGTTCCAAGGGCTTATTTGCCTAAGTTATTGGAACTTTTAAATGAAAATATAAAAATGCGAATATTGGAACCATCTTCAGCTCCATATTCCAACCGATAGTTTACCATACCTAAGAAGAATGGATCTTTATGATTCATTCAAGATTTACAACCCGTTAATAAAGTCAGTATAAGAAATGTTGGATTAGGACCAATTGTGGATGAGTTTGTTGAAGCTTTTGCAAGTAGGGCAATCTATTCCATGGGAGACTTATATTCAGGCTACGACCAATTTCAGCTTGCTTTGGAAAGCCGTGACATTACCACAATGAAGACGCCTCTTGGCCTAGTCCGCATGTGTACTCTACCTCAAGGGGCTACAATTCAGTAGCTCACATGATGAATGCTATGCGTAAAGTATTGAGGGATTAAATTCCTCAATCAACTATTCCTTTTCTTGATGATATTCAAATCAAAGGATGTGAAGTTTATGAGAAAAATGAAAAACTCAATGAACTTGGATAATGAAAGTTTGTTTTTGATCATATTAATGATTGTGCTCAAATCTTGTCTAAATTAGAAGAAGTTCGTCTTACTCTTTCAGGAGCTAAATCTTTTTTTGGAGTCGAAGAAGTCCTTATGGTCAGTCATATATGTGGTCCATATGGCTGAAAGCCTTCTCCATCCAAAATAAATGCTATCAGCAAAATGCAGTAAGAATGTATAGATGTTTCAGAAGTGAGAAGATTTATTGGTGCATGTGTCTTCTACCTTATTTGGATTCCACATTTTGCCCATGTTGCTGAAAGTCTTTATCAGCTTGTGAGAAAGGGCCAAAGGTTTATATGGGAAAAGGAACACGCTCAGGCTATTCGAAAACTCAAGAAAATGCTGACTTCAGCCCCCACTTTAAAGAGGGCGAATTACTCTAATGGACAGCCCATTATACTCACAGTGGACACAAGTCCTATTGGAATAGGATGGGCAATTGGTCAAGACAACCTTGAAGGCAACAGATATGTAATCCGCTTCGGAGCAAAGGTTCTTAATGAACGACAAAGAAGGTATGCTCAAATTAAAAGAGAGCTTTGGGGAGTAGTAACTGCATTAAAATGTGACACGGAGTACTTCATGGGCGCACATGTTATAGTTGAGATAGATTGCCTTTCACTCTTAGGCATGATCACCAATTGTTCCACTCCTGACATAGCCATGCTAAGATGGATAGCCTATATTAAATCCTTAAATCCTGATTTGAAACATATTGCAAGAAGAGATAATCCAGTTGCTGACATGCTTTCACATGCCAGATATATGGATAAAGAAGAAATGATGCATGAAGAAGAATCAGAATTTATAAATGATGCTGTTAATACAGGTACAACAAAAATTACAGCAAGAACAACTGGTTCAGTTGTTAAAACAAACTTTACAACAGCAAGGAATGATGAATCAACCAAAGAAGGACAATGGACAGCTAGTAAACAGCATACTCAATGTTTTGTTATGGTTTGTTCACACTTTAAAGAACAATATTATATAGATGATTGGCTAAAAATTGGCCAATTTTTTAGCACTATGACAAAGAAGGAAGATTGGACTAATGAAGAGTTCAAGAGAATTAAGAGAAAAGCCTATGGTTTTTTTCTTAAAGATGGATACCTCTGGAGGCATGCGAAAAAGAAAGGAAAGGCACATGTTCGTGTCTTAGGAGATAAAAAGACACAAAGATAGGTCATGGAAGAATTCCATGAAAGCCTATTGGCTGGTCATAGAGGCATATGGGGCACTTTTGCGAAAATAAAAGAGAAATTTTGGTGGTAAAACATGTATAAAGACATTGAGCATTTTGTTGAGTATTGTCATGTTTGTCAAATATATTCTATGGTAAAGCATAGAGATGGGCTTCAGCCTACCTATCCTTTATCCATTCACTATAGATGGGTTATTGATTTAGTAACCATGCCTACAGGAATTTGGAACATGAGATATCTAGTACTTGCTAGAGAAGATCTCACAAATCAAGTGGAAGGAAAGGCCTTGACAACAAAGACCACTCATGCTGTTTATAGATTTTTACTTGAAGAAGTATTTTGGAGGTATGGATGTGTTCCTAAAGTAACTGCTGATAGAGGAGAATTGGATGCCGATGAGGCTCGCCATTTCTTTGCTCAATTGGGAATTAAGCTATCTCTTACCTCAGCCTACAATCCTGAAGGCAATGGTAAGAGTGAAAGAGGCCATCAACCAATTCTTAAAGATTTAGCAAAATCATGCAAAGGAAAGTTGAGGGAATGGCCTAAAATGCTACCATTCGCATTATGGGCTGATAGAACTACCCATAGTGCAGTGACAGGATATGTGCCAGGAGCTGAACTCATGTATGGACAGCCACCCGTTATGCCTATTGAGGAATCCATTGTCACATGGAGTATTTTGCCTTGGGAAGAAGGCATGAATAGAGAAGAATTGCTGTCTTTATGCATAAGACAACTTGAAAGAAGGTCAGAAGATGTCAAAACAGCCATTGAAAGGCTAAAAACAGTAAGATTGAAGAATAAGAAGAGGTTTGACAAGCATCATCGACTCCGTCCAAGAGCTATTCAAGAGAATGACTGGGTTCTTGTCTATGATAGCAACCTTGACAATCAATATAGTGCTCATAGGAAGTTAGCTAAGCGATAGTTTGGACCATATGTTGTAAAAGTAGTACATAATAATGCTACTTACTCTTTGTCTGAAATGGATGGGACAATGATAAAGATTCCAATAGCCGGGAAACAAATCAAACTCTTCAAACAAAGAGAATCTTCAACTTATGAACTTGATGACTTAGATATAACCCCTCTACTTGAAGACATGCACGAACAAAAAGACTTAGAGAATGAAGATGAAGAAGACCCTCCTTGACCTGTAATCTTATGAAATGGCACATGCCGGAGGATGTGCAGGTTAGGAGGGGGTGAATGTCAAAGAGTTTACTGTTCATAATATAAATCATGGGATTCTTATGAACACAGAAGAGCTTCACTGGAAGTTATATAAGAAATTTGCATACCAAAATTCAGACATTGTTATCCAATAACCACCTTAATTATACCATGTATACTTATGAAAAATAAGTCTATGGGAACCTACAACTTGTTCATCTAGAAGAAATTGACAGTCTGCAAGAAAAATCACATTATTTCAGGTACAAAAATATGGTCAGAACCCAAGAAAGATGCCAAAAGTTGCCAAAAGTCCACTAGGTCCACATGGAACCTGGAGTATAAGACTTAAGTGACCAGCAAGTGACCTAGGTAGGTCAAAAAGTGACTAGGAACTGAGCATGGAGTAGCCCGCATTTTTCAGTGCAAAATGCGGGCTGCACAGTCTTAGGCAAACTGGAGAGAGCTGGAGCTATGGTGCATGAAATGGAGCATGCAAACTGAAGATCAACAGGCCCAACTACTGAAGATGTAAACATGGTGAGAGCTCCACTTCTCTGCCTCTTTGGTCTGACGAAAATTCATGCTGAAACAGTCTATAAAAGAGGAAAATCTGAGAGAAGAGCGTTCAGCCTGCTTTTATGCACGACTTCTCTCATTTTGTCTACCATATTCTTGGTCCAATGAAGCCCAACTTGTACCCACGTACTTGAGTGACTTTGGGGCACGTAAAGGGTGAGGATATTGAAGACATACGGGCTGTTATGGGCTGAAATAACCAGTCATAAACAGGGCAGCCCATTGTTATGGTCCATTTTTATGAGCAAACATGGGATTTTTATGGTTGTAATGGAAGGAAATGACCTCTTTTCTTCAGGACATTATTAATGAATGATCACAAGTGCTTCTTCTTGAGTTTATGCACTCATTTTGAACTTGATTATGGGCTGGAATTTTCTGTTTTAAAACAGGGCTGAAGCTAAAATTATACTTTTTCAATTCATTTCATGTATCTTTGGCCCAAATCTTGGATGCATTTGAATCTATCAACAATATACTTGATCCAAAGAGTTCAAATCCATCTATGTACTTGAAATAAATGCCATTAGAACTTGCATTTGACATTCATAAATGAATTGAGAAACTGAAAATATCCTTTATGATATATGTATCTAGAGGCATTTGATGTAATCAAGATAGACTCATTCCTTCTATTTATGTATGCTAAGTACATAGTGATAAGGCTTGAACTCTTCTTCCGTACCTAAATCATTTCTAAATCCCGGATCTTATTAAACCACAATCTATTTTCTCTTCTCGAATCTTGAATCCTAAACTCTTCTTCTGCACTAAAAGCCCCGGTGGTAGACCTTCAACTCTTAACGTGATGCCAGGAGGCATATTTCACGGTGCATTCCGTGCCACAGTGGATTCCGTGAGGTTTTACAGTGGATTTCGTAAACTTTGATGACCGGGGCTCATACACAAAGTGGATTCGTGCAAGAAGTTGATGGGGACGCCTATCCTTTTTGTGCGTTTCATTAATTTAGTGTGTACATGGGTGATTCCATAGCGGGTGATTCCGCAAAATGCATATTAAATTAATAAGTGTTTATGAGTTTAGAGTGCGCACTCATAATAAATTAAGGTTAGGATTGATTTCTAACCAGTTGATTTATTTATGTAGCTGAAGACTGCTAGGTATTCACTATTGTCGGTTTAATTGTATTATTTTACTAATGATTGTGAATGCTTCAGTTGATGTGTAGAGATAGCAGCAGTGGCGGAGGAAAGCATTGGAGGATAGCGAGTATTCGAATTATCATTTATATTTTGATGGGCGCATACCTTAGGCATGGCACCTATATTTTGTCGTGCCTATTTATTGAGGCGTTGGATATTTATTTATTATTTTGTATGCGCATCGGCGCACAATTATGTTATTTGTACTTGGACATTGTATTATGATACCAGGAGGCATATTTCACGGTGGATTTCGTGCCACAGTGGATTCCATGAGGTTTTACGGTGGATTCCGTAAACTTTGATGACCGGGGCTCATACACAAAGTGGATTCTTTTTGCGAGAAGTTGATGGGGACGCCTGTCCATTTCGGGCATTTCATTAATTTAGTGTGTACATGGGTGATTCCATAGCGGGTGATTCCGCAAAATGCATATGAAATTAATAAACGTTTATGAGTTTAGAGTGCGCACTCGTAATAAATTAAGGTTAGGATTGATTTCTAACCACTTGATTTATTTATGTAGTTGAAGAGTGCTAGGTATTCACTTTTGTCGGTTTAATTGTATTATTTTACTAATGATTGTGAATGCTTCAGTTGATGTGTAGAGATAGTAGCAGTGGCGGAGGAAAGCATTGAAGGATAGCGAGTATTCGAATGATCATTTATATTTTGATGGGTGCATACCTTAGGCATGGCGCCCATATTTTGTCACGACTATTTATTGAGGCGTTGGATATTTATTTATTATTTTGTATGTGCATGGGCGCACGATTATGTTATTTGTACTTGGACATTGTATTATGATGCGAGGAGGTATATTTTACGGTGGATTTCGTGAGGTTTTACGGTGGATTCTGTAAACTTTGATGACCGGGGCTCATACACAAAGTGGATTCTTTGTGTGAGAAGTTGATGGGGATGCCTGTCCTTTTCGGGCGTTTCATTAATTTAGTGTGTACATGGGTGATTCCATAGCGGGTGATTCCGCAAAATGCATATTAAATTAATAAACGTTTATGAGTTTAGAGTGCGCACTCATAATAAATTAAGGTTAGGATTGATTTCTAGCCAGTTGATTTATTTATGTAGCTAAAGATTGCTAGGTATTCACTTTTGTCGGTTTAATTGTATTATTTTACTAACGATTGTGAATGCTTCAGTTGATGTGTAGAGATAGCAGCAGTGGCGGAGGAAACCATTGGAGGATAGCGAGTATTCGATTTATCATTTATATTTTGATGGGCGCATACCTTAGGCATGGCGCCTATATTTTGTCGCACCTATTTATTGAGGCGTTGGATATTTATTTATTATTTTGTATACGCATGGGTGCACGATTATGTTATTCGTACTTGGACATTGTATTGGGCATGCCAGACTCTTTGGGCACCGCCCATTAGCTTTATTCCTATTTTGTGCTAAAGCAAACTCAAAAGCTAAAAGCTTGCTATTTTGTAATTTGGGCTATTATTTGAGCTTGAAGATGATTAATACATAAAATACATGCTTTGTGGAGCGCTCACACAAGGCATGGGGGGAGATTGCACCCAATTGGTCTCTTGTTCATGTCGTTCATGCTTTTTACCTTGAATTTTGTGCAAAAAGTAGAGTTCTATTGTTCTTGGGGACCTTTCGGCATTCACTACGCAAGCGTACAGCATCCGATCTGCGCACAAGTGGTATCAAAGAGAAGCTGAGATCAAGAGCTTTCAATCGCTACCCATCTTGTGCGAAGGCGGAGCTCCTGGAAGGATCGAGCTCTATGGTCAATCTCATCGCGAACGGTCGATACGGATGGATTCGTGGCGATCAAGAACCTCTATTTCCATCATCAGATCATCAAGGACCGGCCTGCAGCAGCAGAGGACCACTCCTACATCCTTACATAGAAGTCTGGGGTTGCAGAGATAAGTTTCAATCTTTATATCTTCAAAGCTTTAAAAAAACTAAAGCTTAGAAATCTTAAAGAAGCTTTAAGCTTCTAAATCTCATCGCGAGGTATCAGAAGTTGGCTGCGATTTTTCCGCCGGGCTGAAAAACGGCCCTCCCCCCCCTAAATTTTGATGTTTCAGATTTCTTTAAGCCACAAGCTTAGTTACTAAAGCTCTAAATCACACAAGCCTCACAAACTCAGCAAGTACGGCAAGTTCTCCAAGTTCAAGTTGTGCAAGTCACATAAAGCAACCAAGTTCTGCAAGTCGTGGAACTCTGCAAGTCACATAAGTCTGCTGCAACTCTGCAAGTTAGACAAGTCATCTGAAGTCAAAACTGGCTTCTGTTCAAAACTCATAGAAGGGCTGTTCCTGCGCTGAAACTTCGAACTGCAAAGTTGTTCATTGGAAGGTACTCTTCGATACGTAGGTTTGCTAAACCATTTCAGCACACGCGGAAGGATAAAACACAGATTTTTCAAAGATTACAAATCCCGCAATAGTCAAAGACGATATATAAGCCTTGTATACCCGATCTTGAGCTACGCTCATCCCGCTAACTTGATTTTGAGAGTGAGAGGTCTTTTGAGTTTTGCAGGATGACGGAACCACATATGGATGATTTAATGACTGAAGGCGACCTACCTGAACCTACGATGGAGCAAAAGCTGGACTTAATTATGATACAGTTGGATAAAGAACGACGAGCTAGGCAAGCATTACAAGTTCAATTGGCTAATTTACAAAGATCGACTACTGAGAAAGAGGAACCTCAATCTGAAGATCTTATTCGACATACCATCGACGCGACTCTCAAAGCTGAATCCATCCGCAAGGAAACAAAGATAAGTAAAATAAATTTCAAATTCCGTACTTTCAATGGCACTCGAGAGGGAAAAACTGTTCTTGCATTCATTAGTCAGTTTGATGACTACTTTCATGAGGAAACATATGCAGAAAAAGATAAAATCAAGTGTGTCACTAATCATTTAGTGGATAGAGCATCTCTTTGGTGGACCGTGGTTCGCAAAAGTATAGATTGTCCCACTACATGGGAAAATTTCAAGAAGAAGTTTATGTAGAATTTCCTTCCTCCACAATTCCATGAAAAAGCCATAAAGCAATGGGACCTTCTTCAGCAACGGGATCGTGAGCCTATTCCTCAGTATACCAAACACTTCTGGAATGCATTACTCTAGTTACGCATGCTTGAAGACGTACCTGAAGTGACACACAAGCGCAAGTATATGTCTGGACTACTTGGCCATTACTACGATGACTGTAAGAATTGTGCAAAACCACCTACTTTACCATCCAATACCAACCAAAATCACAAGCCTATTCCACAACCAATCCCTAATGTCCCTAGACTTCCCGCCATTGCAAACAATGTAACCAAAGCCAAACTTATAGTGTGTTAGAAATGCCACCAACCTGGACATCTAGCAGCAAATTGCCATTCAAAGAAGCCACCTGTCCATATCAACTACCTTGGAGCAATGGAAGATGACGAACATGAAGAAATGCCTGATTTTACGGAAGATGAGGACGACATTACCACTCCTTCGGATACTTTACCAGGTATGCCAACTCCACATTCTTTATTGACTATGAAATATTTAGTGCATGAAAAGGAAAAGATTATTTTGCATGATGATGGTAGTACTCATGATTTTATTTCAGCAAAGCTAGTAAAAGAATTGAAGTTACAGACTGTACCTACGCATTATCGCATTAAAGCAGTATTCTTAGGCACTAGATATAATGGTACACAGGAAGTGTATGACTTAGAAATTCAAATTGGTGAATACACTGAAATAAAAAAATTTCTAGTTGTACCATTACAGTCTAGTGACATTGTTTTAGGTATGCCTTGGCGTCATCAACATAATCTAGATATAGATTATTCCACACATTCAATTAATATTCAATTTCAAGGAAAACATATTACATTGTATGGTATGCATGTATCTAATACTTTTCCACTGCTTTCGCATACTCAAGCTAAACGTGCATTACGCAAAAGTAGTAAATCTTATCTCATTTGGGGGAATGAACTCCAAGTTAAAGAAAATCATATGCACCCTAGGCATAAAGAATTTCTTGCACACTTTAAAGACTGTTTTGTAGAAGATCTACCCCCTGATTTACCTCCTTCACGTCCAGAAGACCATAAAATAGATTTGATTCCTGGTACCCAACCACCTTGTAAAGCACCATATAGGCATAACTAGATAGAGCAAAAAGAAATTCAGAGTCAAGTTGAGGAATTACTAAATAGAGGATTGATTAGACCTAGTAGTTCTCCATTTGGTGCATCTGTTTTCTTAGTAAAGAAGAAAAATAATACCTATTGTATGTGCATTGACTATCGTGCTTTAAATAAGATCACAGTAAAGAATAGGTATCCAATTCCTAGAGTCGATGATCTTATGGATAAACTACAAGGTTCTGCCATATTTAGTAAAATAGACCTTAAATCTTGTTATCATCAGGTGAGACTAGATAAGTCTGACATATTCAAGACCGCATTTAGGACACAGTTTGGTCATTATTCAAGACCTGCTACATTTAGTAGAATGATGAACCGTATATTTTTGAAATATCAGTATTATGTTATTGTATTCTTTGATGATATTTTGGTGTTTAGTCAAAATGAGAAAGAACATTATGAACATTTGTCCTTGGTTTTCCAGTTATTAAAAGATAATCAATTGTATGCAAATCCGAAAAAGAGCGAGTTCTTTAAAATAGAAATTGAATATTTAGGTCATATTGTATCATCTGATGGAATTAAAGTTGACCCTAAGAAAATAGAAGCAATATTAAACTGGCTTGTACCTAAAATGTGCATGAGTTACGATCATTCCTAGGTCTTGCTAGTTTCTATAGAAAGTTTGTGCGTAATTTTTCATTACTTGCTTTACCTTTGACCAAACTTCTGAATAAAAGTATTGCTTATCATTGGTCCGATAATCAACAGAAATCCTTTGACTTATTGAAACATGCATTAACCCATGCTCCTGTTTTACAATTGCCTGATTTTAATAGACCATTCTTTTTAGTAGTGACCGATGCTAGCGGATCAGGAATAGGAGCCGTACTTATGCAGGACAATCATCCCATAGCCTATTCTAGTTGTAAGCTGAAACCCTCTGAACTGAAATATTCCACATATGAAAAATAATTATTAGCTGTGGTACAAGCCTTAAGATAGTGGAAATACTACTTAATGGATTGTGAATTTATGATTAAGACCGATCAACAAAGTATTAGACATTTACTTAGCCAACCTCAAATATATGACCGACATATCAAATGGGCATCCTTTATTCAGAGTTTCCATCCTATCATTCAATATCAACCCGGTAAAGAAAATGTAGTGGCCGATGCATTAAGTAGAAGACCTGCCATTCATAATATTTCTATTATATCATTTGATTCTTTGATTGCTATGAAAGATACTTATCATCAGGATATTACTTTTCATGATGATTGGAATAAATTAGTTCAAAATAACTTGATTCCTATTGATTCACTATCTTATAATGATGGATTCATGTTTAATGAAAAGAGATTATGTGTTAGAGTTCCATTTAGATCTTTTGTTTTGAATGAGATTCATTGTCCTCCATATCAAGGTCATAGAGGTATCATATCTACTTTACGTACATTAACTGAAGATTTTTATTGGCCACATATGGACACTGATGTATCTAACATTGTTTCTGAATGTTTGATTTGTCAAAGAGTTAAGAGACATCATGGTAAATAGTATGGATTACTTATGCCTTTGTCTATTCCGTCAAGACCATGGGAACAAATTTCTATGGATTTTATTACTGGTTTACCTAATACTAAATCTAACCATGATATGATTTGGACAGTAGTAGATAGGTTTAGTAAACAAGCATATTTCATTCCATGTAAGAAAACTTTAACAGCATCACAGGCAGCACAATTGTTCTTAAAAACTGTTTTCACTAACCATGGATTACCAAAAGTTATTATTTCTTATCGTGATTCTAGATTTTGTAACAACTTTTGGATTACTTTGTTTGCTAACCTAGGCACAAAAATTGATTTCTCATCTGCATTTCATCGTGAAACTAATGGACAAACAGAAGCCACTAACAGTACTATACTAGATATTTTACGTGCTTATACTATTTCTAAACCACAAACATGGGATACACATTTGCATTTATTACAGTTTGCATATAATAATACACCACACACATCTATAAAGAAAGCATCGTTTGAAGTAATTTATGGTTATCGATTGTCTACACCTGTTGCATCTTTGTCAAATAGAATTCAGAGTGCTGATGATATTGCTAGTATGCACAATACTATTTTTGATGAGGTTAAAGACATGATTGCCAAATCCCAGCAATCATATTGTTGAGAGAGAGAGAGAGTACGAGAGAGATACACAAGACATGCTCCCAAAGAATGATTCATATTGATGTAGAGTTAGTATATATAGGTGCGACCCAAGTCAAGTGAGAGATGATATATATAGTTGTAACATTTTGACAGGATTCGAGAGCACAACGAGAGCTATGCACCTGCACCTGGTTTTGTTTTTAAAGACAAAATTAACTAATACTTCTAATTTGAACAAGTTCATGTATCAAATCATCACTTGTGTAAAGAATTCAATCAAGTATAAACAATGAAACAACTTATCTTTCTTGTTGTTGCTACGCATCCATAGCTCTGATACCATGTTGAGAGAGAGAGAGAGTATGAGAGAGATACAGAAGACATGCTCCCAAAGAATGATTCATATTGATGTAGAGTTAGTATATATAGGTGAGACCCAAGTCAAGTGAGAGATGATATATATAGTTATAACACATATACCAAACAAGCCAGCAATAAAAGACAAGCAATGAATTTCAAAGTTGATGACTGTGTTTGGTTGAGAATAGAAAAACGTAGACTACAAAGTGTAGATAGACACCCAGTTGTGAAATTAGCCCCTAGATTTTATGGACCATTTAGGATCATTCACAAAATTAATGACAATGCATTCAAGTTAGAATTACCACCTCACTGGAAAATTCACAATACATTTCACATTAGTTTTTTACGACCCTTTAGAGGCCAATTACCTGTACACCCTGTTTATGAAAACCCACCTTTGTTAGAGGAAGAGACTGAAATACTTGAACCTGAAGCTATCATAGATACTGACTTTATAACCACTAGAACTGGCCGAAGATATTTTAGATATCTAGTCAAATTTAAGAACCATCCTGTAGAAGAAGCACAATGGATGCACACTAGAGACTTAAATGCTTTCCCCACTCTGTTAGCTCTACATTGAGCTACTAGCAATTGAGGTCAATTGCTATCCCATCCCGGGGGTATGATGCCAGGAGGCATATTTCACGGTGGATTCCGTGAGGTTTTACGGTAGATTCTATAAACTTTGATGACCGGGGCTCATACACAAAGTGGATTCTTTGTGCGAGAAGTTTATGGGGATGCCTATCCTTTTCGGGCGTTTCATTAATTTAGTGTGTACATGGGTGATTCCATAGCGGGTGATTCCGCAAAATGCATATTAAATTAATAAACATTTATGAGTTTAGAGTGCGCACTCGTAATAAATTAAGGTTAGGATTGATTTCTAACCAGTTGATTTATTTATGTAGCTCAAGACTGCTAGGTATTCACTTTTGTTGGTTTAATTGTATTATTTTACTAATGATTGTAAATGCTTCAGTTGTTGTGTAGAGATAGCAGCAGTGGCAGAGGAAAGCATTGGAGGATAGAGAGTATTTGAATTATCATTTATATTTTGATGGGCGTATACCTTAGGCATGGCGCCTATATTTTGTCGTGTCTATTTATTGAGGCGTTGGATATTTATTGATTATTTTGTATGCGCATGGGCGCACGATTATGTTATTTGTACTTGGACATTGTATTGGGCATGCCAGACTCTTTGGGCACCGCCCATTAGCTTTATTCCTATTTTGTGCTAAAGTAAACTCAAAAGCTAAAAGCTTGCTATTTTGTAATTTGGGCTATTATTTGAGCTTGAAGATGATTAATACATAAAATACATGCTTTGTGGAGCGCTCACACAAGGCGTGGGGGGAGATTGCACCCAATTGATCTCTTGTTCATGTCGTTCATGCTTTTTACCTTGACTTTTGTGCAAAAAGTAGAGTTCTATTGTTCTTGGGGACCTTTGGACATTCACTACGTGAGTGTACAGCATCCGATCTACGCACCATAATGCGACAACAGTGTAACCTTATCCTCAAGGTATTTTACACTAAGCAAATGATTTTTTACCTTATGCATCCCACTCTCTTGAATTTTTATTACGACAAGCATCAAAGTTTGGTAGGCTTTCTTTGCCACATGCAATTGATAAGCTACAGATTGTCTTGTTATCTCATACCCACAACCTGTTGGTGAAAGTTCTTCCAATTGAAAAGGATACTCTATAATGTTGAGAAATAGACAAATGGTGTATAGCTGTCCTGAATCCCATATGGACAGTGAGGAGAGTGGAACAACCCAAATTCTATAAAGCATTGTACTTGACTATCACTTTCATATGGAATGAATACAATGTCATGATGCTTTGTATTTTCATTTTAGTGTCTTGTCATTGTGGATCTTACACAAGATTGTGTTTATGAGTCCAAGCTTCCATCTTGGAACCTAATTCACTTGTATAACAGTTGTCTCTACTTGTCCATGTCATTATAAGTTTGGTCTTCATCTTTCATCCACCATAGCTTGTGTCATGCTCTAGATCCACATCTTTTAACATGGTATCAGTGCACAACTAAGTATGGCACAGCTTCATTTTTCTCTCATCTAGCTTAGCTTGAGTTCAATTCAGCTCAGGACAAGTCCATGACCTCATCTCCCACTCCTTCTCCACTTAACCTTGTGGTAGCCACCATACCTAACAATACCCTACCTGTTTAAAGCTCTCATATCTCTCTCTACCCGCCCAACTTAACCAAGCTTCCTTTTAGAGAAGGTTCCACTGCTATTGAAGCTTCTTTGTATCACTTGAAACATCAGCATTGCCCTTCCACAAGCTCAGCATTACCAATTTTCGTAGGCTCTCTTCTATGTCTGCCATATATAGCCCAGATCTATACCCACCTCTAATTGAGCTTCTTGATCTCCACCTACAGAGTATAACTTCACTTGCTATGTTCTAAAGAGTTTCTTCTGGACTGAAGGTGCTTCCTCCCATCACATTAGAAGCCAACACTATGCTCTATAAGACCAGGCATTGTCAAAAAACATGAAATAGGTGAAAAAAAAATAAGTAGGGAATCGACGTCATAGAGCGACTAGTACGCCACGCAATCATGCTCAAGTTCATAGGGTTTTTGTAGAGCTTGAAGAGAGCTACATTTGCATTAAAAAACTTTTGAAAATGATCCACTGTAGCTCATGAAATTAGTAAAAACGAGACTTGGGTCTATGTAATCAACACCAATGTCAATTCATGAATGAAGAAGAAGAAAAAGATACTTCCACTACTATCAACAACTCTAACAGATTGTTCTAAAGAATTTGTTTCCTATAGTGGATGTAAAAACCCTACCAAGATGTAAAGTTTCAAGCCTTAACTTGACTAGGCGGACAAAGAGCTAGTCTCCTCGTTCATGTGCACATGCAAGGGGGGCAAAAGCTAGCAAGGGTAGAGACTCATCATTTGAGGGGGGTTGTTGAGAAATAGAAAAATGATGTATAGTTGTACTGTATCCCATATGCACAGTGAGGAGAGTGGAACAACCCAAATTCTATAAAGCATTGTACTTGACTATCACTTTCATATGGAATGAATACAATGTCATGATGCTTTGTACTTTCAGTTAAGTGTCTTGTCATTGTTGATCTTAGACAAGATTGTGATTATGATTCCAAGATTCCATCTTGGAATCTAATTCACTTGTGTAATAGTTGTGTCTACTTGTCCATGTCATTATGAGTTTAGTCTTCATCTTTCATCCACCATAGCTCGTGTCATGCTCTAGATCCACATCTTTTAACATATAATAGTGTACGAAAGTAGCTCTCAGAATCCTAAAACCTATATATAGTAGCATCTTTTTGATACCTTACTATCTTAACGACAATATTTACCATGACAACTAATGATTATATTTATTTATTCCCAAGATGAGAAAAATAGGCAACATACTAGGAACCTTTTGTGATTGATTTTCTTTTGAACCTTATTTTTGTTTGCAGTAGGCATGTAGACATATATTCTTTCTCTTTGGTGTCCAAGCACAAATCCAATGTCTTGAGCATGTGAAAATAGGTCACAAAGGAATATAGATACATTCCTTGTCTTTGTTGTCTAAGCACAAATCTGATTGGCTTGTGCTCAATGCATGTACTACAAGAAAGTAGTCAAAGCTTCAAGAAAGTTGGCAATCTTAGGCTTCAAGAGCAAGTTAAGAGCTACTTTATACTCTAAAATTTTGAAACCAAGTCCTTTTACGACCCCTGAAATGTAGTTAAGATAATGCCAAAAGCTAAAAAGCTATCAAGTAAATATTCTAAGAGAAACCAAACCATAAAACTATAAGTTCTAAGTGTATTAAATACAATCACTTCTAATATGTTTTTGCAATATTAAAAACTTGTCTATGCATTTCTACTTGGATGGTTTGAATCCAAATGGTGAGTGCAAGACTGGATATGACAAAATCATTTCATGATCTTATGAAAGATATTAGTCCAAATAGTATATAGAATACCAAAACACTACAACAACCAGCAGTTATAGACGTGCTTAGTACACGCGCATAGTCGGGCGCATTTAATTATGCGTATATAAGCACGTGTATATAGACGCAATTTGTGCTCTATATACACGCGCTTATAGACACGCTTTCAAATGCGCGCACAGACGCACACTAAAATGTTAAAAAATTTTGAAAAATATTGTTGGTGTGTCATTCTTTTCAAAGTAGTCCCGTCTTGCATTTCTTTTGGGTTTTCTTTTACAGGTGCATGACACAAAGAGAGGAGAAAGGAAGAGGCAAAGAAGAAAGGATAAAGAGAGGAGGAAGCAAGAGATAAGGTATGTTTTGTTATTGCATGAGAAGTATGGCTAATATTCTTGAGTAATGTTCTTGTGTTTTCCCCAAACACACAAAATTTGATGGGGGGGAAAAAAGCCAGAGAGCATGTGGTTTTTTTTTCATACACTATTTTGCACGTTTATATTTGCGTCTAATTTGCAATTGAAATCACATGTATGTGTGCATGTATATGCGCATCTATATGTGCATGTATATGCGCATCTATATGTGCATGTATATGCACATCTATATGTGCATCTATAAGTGCGTCTATAGGAGCATCTATATTCAGGTGTATTGTAACGTGTCCCCTAGTATCATCCAAGACATGTCTTAGCAGTCCATCGGAAAGGATGTCTAGAAAGCTCCGCCCGGCACTCTCGTGGAATGTTACGGGTTTCGCGATCTAGGTCTTTCCGCGTCTGCCACGTAGCGGAAGTATCCTGGCCGTTCCCACTTAGGATTGACCGAAATTAGGTTTTCCTGATGGGTCATCAGCTAACATCAACTAGCGTCAGACCCGAGTGAACTACTTTACGCAGAAACGCCAGGTCCGAAGCGGATTCACGTTGCACTTGGTTCAAGGAGAATGGAAAACGAGAGGGATGCAAAGCTCAACCTCTCTGCCATAAGGCATAGTCACATTCTGTTCCCCTAAAACAGCGTAAATTGGGTAAGACGTAACTTTAGGTCATCGTTCTCGTTATTCGTTTTGATGATGATGATCATTCTGCCATTCTTCGAGATTTTTGAGAAAAGTTCCCGGCTAACCGGAACCACCCAACCGTAGGACGGACCCATGGACCATCCTCCGCACTTTCCTCAGTTTGTTTTAGTTATGTAATTATCTGACACATTAATTTGACATATAGCAATCAGCTTCTTTAATTAACCTTGTTAAGCACTGGTTCCTTCACGTAATCTTATCACATGACATAGAAGAACAATATCAAGCAAGTTCTTTTAACATTTCATCATTTTATCTTTGAAATACAAGGAGTTCCGCCCGTAGGCTTGTCCATAGTCTGCCCAAAGGCTAACCAGTAATCTCCAGGGATCACTATTCCAAGCTTCCGCCCGTCAACTAGTATGCGGGCCTCGAGATCCAATCCCGAGTCACGTTAGCCTCTTGTGCAAGACCCGGAAGGCGAGGGATTTATGGCCAGAACCCCCCCTGGCACCCAAGCGTCCTCCTACTCCAAGGAGAGCTTAACGGAAAGACCTCTCGCGGTGGGTTCGGTCCACGTTCCCGGCGCGGTCAACAACCCTCTTGGTTAGGGTCAGGCAGGCAGTCGGGGGTAACTGAAGCTGCCTCTCCCTTCAGGCCTTTTAACCTGAAGTATAGGTACTCATTTAATTTGTAATTCATAATTCAAACAGAGCCCTAAAATCTTTAGCAAGCACAAACATTTCCATTAATCAACCCAGTTGTATAGCAAACCGCTAAGGAAGTGTTCTTTCCTTTTTGAGTGTATCAGCACTCGTTCCCAAGGTGTCTTGTAAATTGGCAAGATCCTTTTACATTCCGGTATTAGGGCATACCCAACTTGGTTAACCCTAAAGTGCTTTAGATATCCTAGTTTCCGGTTTACAACTTTCCTTATTTAGAAGGATATCCAAAAATACGTCTTGTTGCAAGATAACTTGCGTAAGGATCTGCCGTCCTTGATGAGGGTTTTTCCCTTTTCTCCTTGTGAATCAATCACAAGACTAAATGATTTCATACATGTTGCGCAAGTCGTGCGATGGAATAATCTATTTAGATTCTTTAAGCTGACGTATGTCAGGCCTAGGGTTTCTTCATTTAAGAACCTTAGGTACAAACCCTAGTTTCTTATCTTTATGAATTTATTGTCCCTACGGTAAGGAAAGTAGTCAAGTGTTTAGAGTATGAATGTTTCTATGTTTAGATTGGTTTAGTTAAATTTTGGAAGGTAATATTAATCGTCTTGTCACGGTTTTACTATCCTTGTGACAATTTACTTTCCCAATCAATACAGTTTAATTTGGCATATAGCATAATGCCAAGGTGATACAAAGAGCGACAATACTCCTTGGGACAAAAAGGCCTAGCTGTGAAATTGGTGTATACACACTTTATTAGTCCCAACTCCTCAAATAGCAAGGGAAAAGTGTTAATAGAGTGTCATCCAGCAATCCCCTTTTACATTTTTTTTTTTCCAAATGAGTTCGTATATCTACTTTTTATACTTGTTAATTCCTAACATTTAACTTCCGTTTTCTTTAAAGATGAACTCATGCCAAATAACAACAATTTCCTTGCTAAGATGTGCAACTAGCAAAGATAACTCCCTAGTAATTTGAGCATCGAAAGAAACCTTTCTTGAATTTAGCCATTTACCATGAATCGTTGTGAAAGGAATAAGACTAATGGTGCAAGATATAATTTCTACACCTTAGGATTTAACTAAAATATATTCCTATAGTAAATGGATAATCTTGCTCGTAATTTATAATGCTTGATGCAATTTGAAGAAAGCTAAATTCTATACATCGTCATTCCTAAGCTAAATTCCTTTGTTACAAATAACTCGAACAAATATATCCTATCCTTAACTTTTTTTCCTTTGCATGATCGACTTAAAACCGAATTAAAGCCAAGAAAAAAAAACCTGGTTTTGGGGTGAGATATCCACATGGATACCTGGAGATGACCCTCCCGCAACTACACCTTGGACTTTCTTAGGCGGCATCGTAGATGTCGTCTTTCCGTCGTGGAAGTAGCTTTACAATTCCTTTTGAAATTCCACCATGGCTCCCTTTTGCAATAACTTGCACCATCCGTCAAAAGTAGTTTTAGAAGGCTTCTTTCTTGAAGTAGGGAATTCGGAAAGGGGTGATTCACAATCTTTTGCGGATAAGACCCATTAAAGCCATAGGAGGGGCTTAAAACTCGCACAAACAAGGAATTAAAAAAAAGTGTGGAATCCCTTACGAGGGTTTTTGAGTGGGAAAGGGAGGTGTTAAAAAGACCCTCAACACTCTCTTTCCTTTTACGAGTGGGGGAAAACAAAAAACAAAGCCCCAAGGGTATTTTGCATGGGGAAAGGAAAGGGCTAAGGGGGAGCCCTTAGGGGGGATTTGAGATACGGGGGAGGGAAATAAGACCCTTTAAGGGAGAACTTACAACAAAAAAAAAACTATAGGGAAAAAGCTTTTGAGGGGGTGGAAAAAGGGGCCTAAGGGTTTAAAACATGGGGGAGGGGGGGGGGAGTAGCTTTAAAGACTATAGGTAAGGGCCTAAGGACCCTTAGGGAAAATTTCGAGGGAGGGGGGTTTCAAGAGCACAAAGGAAGGGGGGTTAAGAGAAATTTTAAAACACGGGGAAGGGGGTTTCAAGAGCCACAGGAAGGGGGGTTAAGAGAAATTTTAAAACACGGGGAAGGGGGTTTCAAGAGCCACAAGAAGGGGGGGCTTGGAAGGTTTTAAGACACAGGGGGGGGGAATAGTAAGACCTTTAAGGTCTGAATTCTTTTTTTTTGGGGGGAAAAGCGGCTTTATCGCACCCACATGAACAAGAGTCTACAAGGGCAATTTATGGGGGGGAAAGATGTAATATAAAGGCTTAAATAGGCCACATGAAGGAGGGCCTATTAAGGGCTTTAGAAGCTTCCCCAAGAAGCTTCTAAAGCTTCCGGGGGCCACATGGGAGGAAGGAAATAACAAATCAACGGCGGCGTGCTAAACGGACCGGGGCGGATTGCGATAGTAGATGGCGATGTGGTGGAGGGCAGATGTCGACGTGATGATTGGCAGCGGCGACTTTCCTCCTCCCTCACGACCACACAGCAGCAACATCTCCACTCTTTCCCTCTCGATGGCAGAGTATCCTCTCAGCCTGCACCCTCTGTAGCTCTCTCTCACACGGCTCAGCCCTCCTTTAAATAGTGGGGGGGAGGGGGATCTTTCCTCCCGACGTGTCATCACGCATGGTCCCCCTCCCTCCATAAGGCTCCACCAAGGAGCTTATAGCTCCTTCTATTCCCCTCCCCCTCTAGCTCGTCAGTCGGCTGAAGGGATAAGGGGGAATTAAATTTTTTTTCCATAAAACCCATTCATTTCTTTAACGCGGAATATTACATGTATATACACGTCTATATGCACATGTAGTTTTCACTATAAGCACGCTTGTAGATGCGAAATTTTAGACACGCTAGTAGACGCGGTAATAAATGCGCCCAACATTTTCAAACACAATTAAAATATTGCGTCTACAAGCACGTCTATGAGGCCTTTTTGTTGTAGTGATATTGGGTATCCCATAACCTTAAAGTAATACAATAAGATTATGGGATACTTAAGAGATTTTTTCATGAGATTCTTTTATTTTTATACATTCTACTTGCCCTGTCAAGCTGAGAATGCATTCTATTGCTAGGGTCTAAATTGCAAAGTTCAAGTAGCTGACCTATACAAGAACCAAAAGTTTTAAATGATCCTTGATATTTTTATGTGATTTGTGATAATATAATTAGGTTTGTCTCTTGTGAGTTCTTTTTCTTCATCTAATGTATGCCATCCAATCAATCTCTTTGATTTTGTCCTTCCTACTTTATCATAGTGGGTTTAAGCTTGATATAGATATCATGAAGGAGGGAGATATGTTTATTCCTTCAGTACCATTCACAACACACCCTATTGCACCCTATGATGCAAGCATGAGGTGGTGCAAGCACAAGCATTATGAGTGGAGACCTCTTTCTTAAGCCTAGAATGTGTAGGTAGAATGTCACACCTAAATAGATTAGGTTTGGAATAAGATAAGATGGACATTTACAAATTCATGTGGTACTTATTGATTCATGTGATATCTAGTCAATCATGTCACCTATGTCTGATGTAGGCTTTCATAGATATGTATTGATTCATGTGGTATCTACTCAACTTTGTGTCCTATCTCTAACACAAGGTGCTTATAATCTAGCTATTAGCCCTTTACACTCTATATTCATCTCTTGGGGCATGAAAAAAGGAAGAACAGTCTATGGATGGATTTAAAAACTCTCAATACATCCTAGTTTGCTCATTCTAGCTAAATATTCAAAATTAATAAAATGGAAATCTAATAATCTTCATGTATACGCAAATAGTTTTCCTTTGAGTACATAGCCACTTCTCAATGTATCTCTTCACTATAGGAAGGGTATAAGAGAAACAAAGATGGAAAGAGAAGATAGACACAAAGAAAAAATAAAGAAAAGGAGGTATCTCTCTTAATCTCTCAAGATACCTTACCTTGGGGAAATGAAAAGAAGAAGATAACGCTCAAAGGATAAAGAAATTGTGCACATAAGAATAAGCCTTTCTCTTGATCTTGAACTTTAACCATCTAAGATAATTAAGGGACCTGTAAATTTGCCCATAGTTTGGCTATGGGATAATAATCACTACAAAGGAAGGGGGAATAGTGATGCTGAGTTCCAACACTAATTAGCGGCATCGCTATTTACATTGCAAATAGCGATGGTACTTAGGTAAAACAAATGTAGCTGAAACTGGAGCATGGAATTTTGCGGAAGAGACAGCAAAAGAGGAAAGTACAGGGAGAGAAAGAGAGAAAGAGAAGCTTCTTCCCACAGTTGGTGCGGTGGCCATTGCCTTGTCGCCATTCACGAAGAAACGGAGAAAGTATACAAAGGGCGAAGACGAGCCGTCACAAACAGGAGATGAAGAATCCATCTTTGAGCCTTTGCGGTGAGTACATTGCTCCCTCTTTCTTTGTTCTTGTTCTTTCTCCTGTTTTGTTTGTTTTTTTTGAGAATGATGTACATTGAGGAAGAAAGAGAGGAAATGAGAGAGGGAGAAGAAGAAAGTAAAAGAAAGAAAGAAGGAGAGAGAGATAGAGAATAAACATGAAACATAATAAAGAAAGAGAGAAAGAGAAAGAGAGAGAGGGAGGCAGGAAGGGAGGGAGAGAGGAGAATGAATGAGAAAACACGAGGGGGTAGAGAAAAACAAAGAGAAACCATAGTCATGCAAGAGAACATTTCATGGTTAAAAGCTTAGTGAAAGAATCTCCCTACACCTTGACATGTCACAAGGGCCATTGCACTTGAGAAGGAGTAACCAAGTCTTCACTAATGGGAAGCTCAACTCAACTCACTTGTTTTGATACCTTTAGGAGTGTTTTTAGAGTGCTAGATAGAGGGAAAATAGATTATGCCAACACTTTTGATACTCTCACTTTCAAAATAAGTGCTAAAGGTTCACTTTATACCTCGAGAAGTGAACTTGAATAGTCAACCTAAAACTATTCTTAAGCTCACTTGGAACCATTTGGCAAGAATAACTTGATTGGAGGTAGCACTAATAGTGATAGTCAAGCCCTTGGACTTCATCCAACTAGGTTATCAAAAGCGACTACATCGAAGAGATGACAACCCTAAGAAGACTAGGATCTCACCTTCATTAGCCTACAAAATCACTCACAAGTGGTTCGATCATCAAAAAGAGAGTTCACACATTGTGTAGTGTTATGAAAATTGTGATTGCATGCTTGTTTGCATATGTCATAATTGAATTGGAAGTTTGATCACCATCATCATGAAGATACTTGCATTTATATTAAATTACATTGATTGTGGAAAACAATAGCCTAGTTGTGCATGCCACACCTACATACACTTGTAAGTTAGTAAAATTGCAAATTTCTAATAAAGAAACACAAGATACATAAAGAAATAAATAAAAAAAGAAATCGCAAAATACATAAAGAAATTCAAGAAATAGAGAGACCAGATATTGACTCACTCTAGAAACCCCTACAATCATAGCTTAGACAAAGAAAATACACTGCGAAAAATGAACATTATCATCAAAAATATTCTAAAACTTACATACCATACAATAGAGACCATATCACTAAATGAGCTATACTAGCCAATAATGATAAATTAGACAACAAGATTTTTAGCATCTACCATAGGACACATCGAACATATGACAAATTTGGAGCATGAGAGGTGTCTTCCTTAGAAGCTACCATTTGCCTAAACTAATCACTTATTAAGACCATAGTCATGCAAGAGGGGTTAGAGAAAAACAAAGAGAGGGGGAGAAAGGGAGGAAAAAAACATAAGGGGGTGGAGAGAAACAAAGAGAGGGGGAGAAAGGGAAGAAGAAAACATAAGGGGGTGGAGAGAAACAAAGAGAGGGGCAACAAAGAAAGAGAGAGATAAAGAAAGAAAGAGAAATGGGAGATAACACAAAACGAAGAGAGATAAAGAAAGAAAGAGAAATGGGAGATAACACAAAACGAAGAGCGCAAAGAAAGGGGGAGAATCAAAGAAACGAGGAGAAAACAAAGATGACAGTTGACATTTCTTTTTTAGAGTTACAAGAGAAGAAATCCCTTCTCAAATAAATTCAGAAAGAAAAAGTGAATGAGAACAAAAAAAATTATTTATCATAACGTAGACAAAATGGAAAATGATCAAGGTCCTAATGTTTAAGATCATGAGTTGCATCTTAATCGGCATGTCTCGTGTCCTTGCTCTCAATGCAAGCTGGCAATCAGATGAAAGCGTCGCTTGTCTATAGAACATGTATGATGCTTCGGCGAGTTTCAATTGGAGATCATTGATCAAGGGATCTCAGACTTTGAGAAAACGATAAGAAAAGTGTGTATCGATCATGCATTATATTCGCAAACTAATTGAATATCATATACAACAATATTGGATGTGACTAAAAAATTTATACAAGAAGGTGACGTCTCACCCAAGGAGGAGTGCATCTATTGCGGCCAGTTAGAAGAGTTTGTGGGCATGTGATGGATGGAGTGCCTGAGCTAATGCACCACTTGCAAGGCACTATCCAATCTATACCGGCAATACCTAAGGAGACAGGCAACCTCTAAGACTTTCCTACAATCTTGAAGCCTGAAATGGAGTGGGAATTCTCGAGGGGATGTAGTCCAAAAGTGACCACATGATTTATAAGCTACCATATCTAGTCAATTTTATACATGACAACTAATTAACCATTTCAATTTACATTACAAAATATATAGTGTGACGTGCTTGCTCGGACAATATTTTTGAGTAGAGTGTATTGACAAAATGTGCTCCACAACGGATTGTGGTGTCATGGAAAAGTTCAAGCAAGAGAGTCGACAACCAGCCACGGATCCAAACACCCTTATAGAAGAGCTGGAGAATTTTGGAAACTTGGAAAGTATTATCACGATGGATTACCATAGCTTCTCAATGATCCTATTTGTAACGTGTCCACTAGTATCATCCAGGACACGTCTTAGCAGTCCATCGGAAAGGATGTCTAGAAAGCTCTGCCCAGCAATCCCATGGAATGTTACGGGATTTGCGATCTAGGGCTTTTCGCGTCTGCCACGTTAGTAGCGGAAGTATTCTAGCCGTTCCCACTTAGGATTGACCGGAATTAGGGTTTTCCTGATTGGTCATTTTCTAACAGCAATTAGCGTCGGACCCAAGTGAACTATTTTATGCAGAAACACCAGGTCCGAAGCGGATTCACGCTGCACTTGGTTCAAGGAGAATGGGAAACGAGAGGGATGAAAATCTCAACATCTCTGCCATAAGGCATAGTCCCATTCCGTTCCCCTAAAATAGTGTAAATCGAGTAAGACATAACTCTAGGTCAATACTTTCGTTTTTCGTGTCCTTTGACGATCATCCCGCTGTTCTTCAAGATTTGAGAAAAGTTCTGGGCCAACGGGGACCACCCAACCGTAGGACGGACCCATGGCCCATCCTCCGCACTTTTCTCGGTTTGTTTTAGTTATGTAATTATTTAACACATTAGTTGGACATGTAACAACCAGCTTCTTTAATTAATCTATTAAGCACTAGTTCCTTCACGTAATCTTATCACGTGACATTGAAAAACAATATCAGACAAGTTCTTTAGTAACATATCATCATATTTATCTTTGAAATACAAAATTTCTGCCCGTAGGCTTAACCACAATCCGCCCAAAGACTATCCAGCAATCCACAAGGATCACTATTCCAAGTTTTCGCCCGTAGACTAGTATGCGGGCCTCGAGATCCAATCCCGATTCATGTTAGTCTCTTGTGCAGGACCCGGAAGGCAAGGGATTTACGGCCAGATCCCCCCCTGGCACCCAAGCATCCTCCTGCTCCAAGTAGCGCTCAACGGAGAGACCTCTCACGGTAGGTTCGGTCCACGTTCCCGGCGCGGTCAACAACCCCCTTGGTTAGGGTCAAGCAGGCAGTCAAGGGTAATTGAAGCTGCCACTCCCTTCAGGCCTTCAACCTGAAGTATAGATACTTATTTACTTTGTAAGTCATTGGTCAAACAAGTCAAACAGTGCTCTAAAATCTCTAGCAAGCACAAACATTTCCATTGATCGATTTTTGTTGTTGGAAAAGTGCTAAGGAAGGAATCTTTCCTTTCGAATGCATCTATCACTTGATCCGGGGTGTCTTACAACTTGGCAAGATCCCTTATATTCTGGGTTAGGGCGTACCCTATTAAGCCAACTTGGTCAAACCCTAAAGTTCATTGGATACTTCAGTTTCCGGTTTTTAACCTTTCTTACTTAGAAGGATATCAAAGTATACTTCCTCTTGCAAGATAACTTTCGTAAGGATCCGCCATCCTTGTTGTGGGAATTTAGCCTTTCATCTTGTGAATCAATCACAAGACCATATGACTTCGTACTTGCCGCGCAAGTCCTGCATCATACTATGCGATAATGGAGTTACGAAACAATTCGTTTTCAGTTTCTTTAAGCTGACGTTTCTTAGACCTAGGGTTTCCTAGATTTATTATTTTCTTTTAAGAAACTCAGGGACAAAAACCCTAGTTCTTTTACGTTTACAATTTACTGATCCTACAATCAGGGAATGTGGGCAAGTATTTAAGGTATAAACGTTTCTTGGATTTTAATTCATTCCCAATGAATATTTCGCAGCATAGGTATTTCTAAGTTTATATTAATTTTCTTAACTTTTAGAAGGTAATATCGAGATTACCTCCGCACGATTTGTTATCTATGTGTCAATTGATTTTTCAATCCTAAACTTTATTGATTTGAGGTTAGGTAAATTCAATTAATCTTCCTTTTTCCTTGAGAATAAAACTCATGCCAAATAAGCAATCTTTCCCTTTCTAAGTTATGCAGTTATAGCAATGATAACTTCCTAGAGTTTAAGCATCGTAAGAAACCTTTCATGATTTGCACCTTCCATGATGATTCGTTGTAAAAATAATAGGGGTTAATAGTGCAAGATGTAGTTTTATACCTTCTAGACTTAACCAAAGTATACTACTTTAGTGGGTAAATAATCTTGCTCATAATTCGTTTCAATGCATAAGGCTTTTTGAAGGAAAACTATGTTTATACTTTATTTTTTTTGCATGTTGAATTTAAACTAAATTCCTTTGTCGTAAATAACTAGGACAAAATATATCTTATCCCTAACAATTCTTGGGATGAGGGCCTTAAAACACAGTTAAGTATGAGGGAAGTAAGGTTTAAATTACGATGTTCCAACACCCATGGGATGAGGGGCGTTAAAACACGGGGGTTTTGTGTGTGTTTCCAAGGGCATATGAAGGGGGCCTTGGGAGATCTTTGGACACGGAAGTGAAAGGTATAGGAAGGGGGATCTTGAAGGGATTTTTGGACATGGGGGAGGGGTGTGTGGACACGGGGTGAAAAGACCTTAGCGTTTTTTTAAAACCCAGGGGGGGAGTGTTAAAAGAGAATACAAGGGGGGGGTGAAAGGAGGGTTAATTAGGCCCCCCTTAAGAAGCTTCTTTTAAGAAGCTTCTATGCTTCACGTGGCAGGGAGTACAGTCGATAGCCCGCCCTCAGAGCTGGTGCAGGACCTCGACGGCAGGGCGAACGCCTTTGGTGGCGCCTATCTACGTTGCCGCAGCAGCTCTTGGTCTCCTCTCGTGCAAAGACCGCCTCACTCTCATTTGCCTTGCGTCACGGGACCCAGAACTCGTGACCTAAACTCCTCCTCCATCCACCCTCACGGCAACGCACTCTCTCTGGTTAAATAGGGGAGGGGAGGGGGGATCCTCCCTCTCCTTTGTGTCAATATGCATGGCACTCACACTTCTGCGAGCTCCCACCGAGGAGCGTACGAATGGTTTCTATTCCCCTCCCCTTCCAGCACGACTGTCGGCGGCTGGGGGGGGATTAAAAACATTTTGCATTATCCTCAAGAAATTGCCATACCGATATCCCCCTTTCCTATAAGGGTAGTTCACGTGAAAAAGAAATTTGGAACATTACACTATTTGATGTGCAGTGGTTCAAAGTGGTATTGGAGGAGCCAGGGCAACTGTTCTCAACGAGGTCCATTTGGATTTCTTGAAATAGATTCCAAAAAAATATGGATGGATTTGCGTGACACATTTGTATTTCGGGCCCATTGTGAACAAGTGCATGAACTCAAGTGTTTAAAACTTTTATTACGACATGGTATATATCACAAATGTTAAATCTCTCTTGTATGTGATTTTGAATAGGTAATTTTCTATCAAAACCCCCGATAACCTCAATGGTGATATGTTGTACCTTCAGCTGCCCGAAGTGCGATAGTATATGATGAAAGCAATGTTCCCAATGTAGATGGGGATAGTATCTAGATAGAGAGGTCGATATTCAAAGGGGTAGAGCCGCCCAAAGCTTGGAGCATGTAGAGGAGGTAAAATCGAGTAACAAAGATGGAAAGACAAGAGTTCAAAAATTCTTTGAGAATTGCGAAAAGATGCAGATCTAGAGCATGACACAAGCTATGGTGGATGAAAGATGAAGACCAAACTCATAATGACATGGACAAGTAAAGACAAATTGTTACATAAGTGAATTAGGTTCCAAGATGGAAGCTTGGACTCATTTGGCTATAAAGTACAAGTATGGAAAGCCTTCAGAGGGGCAGCAACATCAGCACATCAATTAATGATAGTAATAAGTCCTTGACTGTAAGAAGCAGTACTCAACATAGTATTCATATCAATTGTATGTTGTTAGCAGTACAATGATAGCAGCACAATGATAGCAACAACAACACGTCAATTGTACATTGTCATACCATGCATGATAGATCTGCAAAGGTTAAGGTTTGCACTCATTCTTGATGATCACTCCTTGCCAATTGCTGACCTAGGAGTGTATCAACTTCTGATCTTTGATTTCTCAGACTAACATGGTAAGAATCTGCATCAATGAGCAATGATCATGGAATCACATGGTAGAACCTATCAATGAGAAGGGCCAAATCATGGCAGCCTCCTGTAGTGCTTAATATGTTCTTTGTGGACCCAATTCACGACCCTCTTGAAGCGTAGCCTATTTGGCCTCATAAATGCATCAAAAAAACATGAAACATTACACTATATATGTGCCACCACACAAGAATGAGAGCCATAAACATAAAATAGAATCTCTATCCTCACCCCTCAGTTGATAAGATATAAGTCTGTAGTCACCCCAACACCCTCTCACTATATCTAAGCATGATGATATATAAGAAGCCCATTCTTCACACTATGCCCATCGTATGGGTACCTTCTTGACCCTTGTGCTCCTAAGAGAATGATATGCTCATGCAATTGATGAACTAATCCATAACATCTTTTACTAGTTGAGCAGTGCAATAAACGTAAACCAAATATAAAAAACACAATATTAGTGAGTTTGGGAATCTCCCAAATCCCATTTTTTCAATACTAAAAAGGTGGCACCCGGATAACATATCCATAACTTTCTCAAAATCATATGATGTAACCAATCATTCGAAAGCACTTGAAAAATGGAATCTATTGAGCTATAGAGAGCTCGATTTAGAGTTAAAGTATTCAAGTTATGACAAGTCCAAAGAATTGACCATGTGTCCCAAACTTATGGGAAATGTCCATATTCCCCAATATGGCATTGAAACAGTTATTATTCCTTGCAATATATATATGCACTACTATAGAATCCATATCTATGAAAAAAAGGGGAAAGTTATGTATTATTCCTCTGTTCTCACTCCATTTCCTTCAGGCTTGAAAATGTCATTCAACAAAAAATATTAAAGCATACCTGTCTAGAATAATCTCTTGCTTCCTCGACATAGCAAGCCTCCAATACAATTTTCCCTAACATCAGCCTCAATACATGCTTCTAGACCTTGAATGCTTAAATACTACTGGCCCATACTAGCACCTTTGACCTTTGAGTTCCTACACATCACTAGAATGTTTCTAACACTCCTGTACTTCACATGAACACTAAGAAATCCTAGATGGTGCATTTGAGAGGGAGAGGGAGAGGGAGAGAAAGAGGGAGAAGGAGAGCTTCTCACTACTGCCGCCGCCATTTACGAAGAAGAGGAGGAAAAGAACAAAGGGCGAAGAGGAGCCGTCCTCGTGAAGAAAAGCCGCTGAATCCATCCTCGGGCCTTTCTAGTGAGTGCATTGCTCCCTCTTAGTTTGCTTTTTTTTTTGCTAATTTTTGTTTCTTTTTTTGTTAAAAATGATGTGTACTGAGAGAGAAAGAGAGAAAATGAGAGAGAGAGAGAAAGAGAAAAAGAAATGAGGAACAAGAGAGAGAAGGAATAAACATGAAACATGATAAAGAAAGAGAGAAAGAGAGAGAATAAGAAGCACTCTGAACGAGAGGAGAGAATAAGAAGCGGGAGATTTCTAACCATGTGTGAGGTATCTTGGGGTTTTACCCCCCTTTTGGATCCAATGGAACCATTAGATTTGCCATCTAAGCAGCAGAGAAGAAGCTAGCATTCGGTGGATATTTTTTATATAACAAGAGGCTCTAGGAGATCTAATGCTTGGACATTGCTTCTGAGTAGTAGTAGACATTGTCCAAATAGTTCAAGAACCATTTGTCTTAGAGTTTACCCATCAAAAAATTAGCTTATGACTACTATAATCATCATAAATAAATAGGGTTAAAGTGTATTTGAAGTTCCATACAAGGGTTTTGTTTACCTTCTCAGGTTCTATGAGTACGTAGTGCTTCAAATCATTCAGTTTTGTCTTTATATTGTGTAAAAACTTTGGCAAACTTATCAAAATGATTGATTCACGATGTATGGTCATATCTTGAAGAGAACTTGATTTCCAATATTCCTAGGATTCATTTGAATCTCCTATCTATTATTTTTATTTTCTTCTATCTCATATTCTCTACTTCCTTCTCTCTCTAATTTCTTGTGGGTACGAAGTTTTGACTAAAACTCCTCCAACACTAGTGAATTTGTTCTAAAGGTTATCGAAAGAAAAACTAGAATAGAAGAATCTTCAAGATCAATGTCTACTGATGTTTTATACAAGTGCAGAATATGAACATGCTTATGCATGTATAACAACAATAATAGGTAATATAGGCTTCTACTCAAACAAAAACTATTGTGATGTATGCTCTACACGTAGGCTACTGTGAGATGAAGTTGTTTAATAGCATGAATGTATCTCCATATGTTTATACCTATGGTCAAAAGATAGAGGTCTTTGGGGTTGCTCAACTTGCATGGAGCAAGTATTTTATACAAGTCACTATATATAAATTAAAACCCCGATTTAATGAGTTGTACATGAAAGATGATGACTAGGTAGCTTTCAAGAAGACATTCCATGAAGAATTATACATTCAAGATATTAGTTTGATTACCCGTAGGACTTTCCAAGAGCGTATTCTAAAATCCAATAAGGGTCTTGTGGCTATAGAGTTATCAAGAGAATTCCAAAGTCAGTTACATCTTGCAGAATATCAAGCTCTTGCAAGTCAAAAAATTGAATTGTTTCTACAAGTGACAAATCTTGAGCTTCAAGAGAAGGTTGATGACTTGTTAGAGGATTAAACTATAGAGAAAACGGTTAAAATAGAGTGGAGGAATGTGAAGGATGCTATTACTTCTTTGGTGAGAAATCATAGAAGAAGAAGAAAATTATATGTATCTAACTTGCCCACTGTTATGCGCAAAACGGTTGATGTATCCAGTAAGCCACCTACTTCTATGGTTGTTGCACATGTTGTTCCCACTATTAGGGAAGATGTATTAGATGAATTGGTTAAAGTCATGCGAGATCTTTAGTGGAAGATTGCAAAATTAGATGAGAAAGGACAAGAGGAAAGGGGATAGGAAATAGTCCCTAAACCAAGGAAATGTTGCATGTGGTGTAATAGTTTGCATCATGAAAGATAGAATTGTGCTACTTATTAGGAGGCCTTAGCATGGCAACTCATCTTTTGGAGAGATGACAAGATCCATGCATAAGAAATAGGATTTCCTATTGCTTTGAATTTTTGAAAGGGAGGTATGCAAAGATTATTCAAAGACTCAGTTTTCTAAAATGCTTATGCAGTTATACATGTTGCTACGTTTAGTCTATAGTTGGATGGAATGCTTGGCTAAGTAATGGTTGGTTCGAAGGTTGCGATATGGACACATGCTTTGCATGTAGTTGAAAAGAGGAAAGCTACTAATAGTGAAATCTCTCATGTAGGGCAAGACATTCATGACATAGCCAGCTATTGGGAATCACTGGTAGATCCTTATTCAGTGTACATAGATTTAGCAAAAGTGCAAAACACGGATGTATTTGTGGAAAAGAAACAGAAGAGAGATGAAGATAATGTAGGGATATCTAAGAGAGCGACAAGAAGAAGTATAGATTATTCAAAAGATGCAAATTAGTCACCTTTGGAGCATGTTATGGAAGAGGTTAGGTAGGATAAAAAATAGAATAGCAAATATGAAGGCCAAAATAAGGACAAACAACTGGGATACAAGCTATACTTTGATATCAAGATAGCCATGGATACCTTGGAAGATTATGTATTGGAAGATTTAGCCATTGCATATGTAGATTTTCTTAATGCATTTGAAGAGGTTTAGGAAGATATGTTTTACTTGATGCACATGATTTACAAGATAGAGTTATCATTTCTAAAACAATTCATGAGCTCAAGGATATTTCTTTAGAAGATGTTAGATGTGATGCTTCGCAAATGGAGAATTTCTTGGATGCTTTGTCAGAGGCCTTGATAGGAAATTCAAAGATGCTTCAAGATATGGACTACTTTACTATTTTCAGTGATGGTCAACATGAGTTATATGCAAGTGAGGCTCATTTTATGTTTGATGTGGTACACCATTATTAGTATAAGAAGATTTCCATGTGCTGGACTTTGAAAGAGCAAGAGGAAGATTATAGCTTTTGTTATGAGTACATAGCATAGTTCACATGTGACATGGTAGCCCAAGTGGCTTAATGAAGTAGGATCTATGTTGAATGTTGACACACTGATAATGCACTGGAGTTCTTGACATTTTCTCATCACAAGAATGATAAGCAAGATGGGAGCCAAAAATGATGAAGAGTACACATCTTAAGGTAAATACATGGAGTAAAAAGGAATGGTTAGGTTTCACGGTCTGTCAAATAAATATGTGGGCATGATAAGGCGAAGTGAGAATATAAGGATATCAATCTTCACAATACATCATAACGCAATATCTAATACATAGAATTCATGTTTTGATGTACTCCAAGGTTAGTTTAAATGAGCTCAATGTATCTTTTCTCAAAATATCTTCAAAGCTTGGAGGCACAAGTGTGGGTAATATGCCATTGGATTTGCATGAAAAAGCTGATGGATTAGAAGTTCATTACCTTGTGACATTTACATTAAAGCTAAGCTCAGATAAATAAGTTGTTAAAAAGTCTAGCATGCTTAAGTAAAAGCATATTTCATATCATCTTCTGATACACTTGAGCCAATGGTAGCAAGTTGATCAGCTATGGTCTTAATCTCCGTGGTATAGACCTGGATGCTCTTGCCATTCCTAAATCACCTTGTTGTTATTTTTCATAGAAGAATCATCTTGTTGCTGCAGTACCATTGTAATAGCATAATAGCATATGCCATAAGGGATGACGCTAACAAAGGTCTCAATCATCATCACCATCATCATCTATTACAATTACAGAAGAGACGCAATCCAGGGAGTCAGGCTTTCCATAATCAACGGAGCAAAAAAGACACCAATCCAACTCCGTAAAATCATCTCCAATTAGGGCATTGATATTAATGTTAGGAGGGGCAAGCAGTCAAGAGGCAAGGGAGGCAGACAGGGGTGTGAGGATGATGACGTTGAAGGGGGGAGAGCAAATCGCATGGCGGCCTCTCCTCCAAAATTAGCTTTGATTGTAGTATGGCTCCTCCTCTCCCCTCATTCTTGATACCCACCCCTTTCCAAACTCGGCCATGCTAATTATTGTCGTAATCTCTTCACAATTTGGAGCATGTAGAAAAGCTTAAGAAAATCTTTCAATACCCTAATATTAATAATTACATTAAGAATACCACCATTAAATAGACAGCCCACTATATACATGCAACCAACTGTAAGCATTGTTGGCTTGCACCCAAGCTTCTGTGTTGTCCATGATGCTGGAAATATTGATACCAATCCTACTAGGTATAGTGAAGACGTGAAAGCTTGCAAAAATTCGTTGCTGCTAAATTTGCAATAGTTTCTCTCATAAGCTTTTTGTTTCTTCTCATAAACAAATGGAAAGAAGTAGATGAGGAAACTATCCATGGATGACACTTCTCCCGATATGCCAATGCAATAGCCAAACATCAAGCCAGCACTTGCAACCATGATGCATGATTTGACAACATAAAATGTCACCTTATCAAATAAGACAATGTTGTTTGCCTTCTCCTTCTGTTTTCCTTTCCTCCATTTCTTCTTCTTGCTTGTCACCTCCTCTACTTTTCGTAGGCTTGGACGATGCTATCACAGCTTTGTCTTTCTTGGGCGTGATCACCACGTGCTCTCTCTCTCTCTCTCTCTCTCTCTCTCTCTCTCTCTCTCATAGTAGCTCTATCATCTGATGAACTTTTGGCATTAATATTTTGAAGATAAGAGAAGGGATTTTTGTTTCCACAAAATCCAACATGATTCACAATATAGAGTTATCATTTTTAAGACAATTCATGAGCTCAAGGATATGCCTTTAGAAGATGTTAGATGTGATTCTTCACAAATGTAGAATGTTTTGGATGCTTTGTTAGAGGCCTTGATAGGCAATTCAAAGATGCTTCAAGATATAGACTGCTTTACTATTTTCGGTGACGGTCAACATGAGTTGTATGCAAGTGAGGCTCATTTTATGTTTGATGTGGTACACCATTAGTAGTATAAGAAGATTTCCATGTGCTGGACTTTGAAAGATCAAGAGGAAGGTTATAGCTTTTGTTATGAGTACATAGCATAGCTCACATGTGACATGGCAGTCCAAGTTGCTTAATGAAGTAGGATCTATGTTGAAAGTTGACACACTGATAACGCAGTGGAGTTCGTGAAATTTGCTTGTCACAGGGACGATTAGAAAGATGGTAGCAAAAAATTATGAAGAGTACACATCTTAAGGTAAATAGATGGAGTAAAATGGAATGGTTAGGTTTCACAGTCGGTCTAATACATAATATGCATATAATCAAACGATATTAACACAAAAATTATGAAGGCAATGAAGAGAATATGACTAGCCTAACTACATGTGTTCATGCGTCATGCAAAATGCAACAAAAACACAAACACAATGGATTACAAATTCCTAATGATGCTAACTAATGAGATCAAATTCTTGGTGAAAAATTCCGCCATCAAGTTTGCAGTGGTGGACGCATAGCATCACGACATCCGTGATCTCGCACAAATGACACGCGCAGCTTGTGAAAGTTGCTCATTGCAGGGATGCTTAGCAAGATGGGAGAAAAAGATGATGAAGAGTACACAACTCAAGGTAAATACATGGAGTAAAAACGAATGGTTAGGTTTCATAGTCTGTCAAATATATATGTGGGCATAATAAGGCGAAGTGAGAATATATCAATCTTCACAATCATCATAACACAATATCTAATACACAAAATTCTTGTTTTGATGTACTCAAAGGCTAGTTTAAATAAGCTCAATGTATCTTTTCTCAAAAGATCTTCAAAGCTTGGATGCACAAGTGTTGGTAATATGCCATGGATTTGCATGAAAAAGCTAATGGATTGGAAGTTCTTTAATATTTCGAGCGGAAATATTACAGATGTACATGATTTACAGGATAGAGTTATCATTTCTAAGACAATTCATGAGCTCATGAGCTCAAGGATATGCCTTTAGAAGATGTTAGATGTGATTCTTCCGAAATGGAGAATGTTTTGGATACTTTGTCAGAGGCCTTGATAGGGAATTCAAAGATGCTTCAAGATATGGACTGCTTTACTATTTTTGGTGATGGTCAACATGATTTGTATGCAAGCGAGGCTCATTTTATGTTTGATGTGGTACACCATTATTAGTTTAAGAATATTTCCATGTGTTGGACTTTGAAAGAGCAAGAGGAAGATTACAGCTTTTGTTATGAGTACATAGCATAGCTCACATGTGACATGGTAGCCCAAGTGGCTTAATGAAGTAGGATCTATGTTGAACATTGACACACTGATAACACACTGGAGTTCCTAAAATTTGCTCTTCACAGGGACAATTAGCAAGATGGGAGAAATTTTTTTTGAAGAGTACGCATCTTAAGGTAAATACATGGAGTAAAAAGGAATGGTTAGGTTTCATAGTCGGTCTAATACATAATATGCATTTAGTCAAATGATGGTAACACAAAAAATTATGAAGGCAATGAAGAGAATATGACTAGCCTAACTACATGTGCTCATGCGTCATGCAAAATGCAACAAAAAGACAAACACAATGGAACACAAATTCCTAATGATGCTAACTAATGAGATCAAATTCTTGGTGAGAAATTCCACTGCCAGGTTCGTTGTGGTGGACACATAGTGTCACGACATCTATGATCTCGCACAGATGATGCGTGGAGTTTGTGAAAGTTGCTCCTCGGAGGGATGCTTAGCAAGATGGGAGAAAAAGATTATGAAGAGCACAAAACTCAAGGTAAATACATGGAGTAAAAAGGAATGGCTAGGTTTCACAATCTGTCAAATATATATGTGGGCATGATAAGGCGAAGTGAGAATATATCAATCTTCACAATACATCATAACACTATCTAATACACAGAAATCTTGTTTTGATGTACTCAAAGGTTAGTTTGAATAATCTCAATGTATCTTTTCTCAAAAGATCTTCAAAGCTTGGATGCACAAGTGTTGGTGATATACCATGGATTTGCATGAAAAAGCTGATGGATTAGAAGTTTGTTACCTTGTGACATTTACATTAAAGTTAAGCTCGACTAAATGAGTTGTTAACAAGTCTAACACGCTTAAGTAAAAGCATATTTTCATAGAAGAATAAGCTTGTCGCTATTTTTCATAGAAGAATCATCTTGTTGCTACAGTAGCTGTAATATTCCCGCATATGAAACTCCTCTTAAGTTAGATAATAGCAAATTTTTTTAAAATTATCCCCTCCTTTCCCCAGCCGATGGTCGTGCTGGAGGAGAGGGAGGGGAGGCACGATGACTGTGCACCGTGCTGGAGCTCATGGAAGGCTTGATGCTCATGCATCAGGCCGCAAGGGGGAGGGGAGGTATCTCTCCCTCTCCCTATAAAACCCATCGCAATGGGAGCTGGGAAGGGGGAGCTAGGAGCCATGATGCCGCCAGTTTGAGGAGGGTAAGGAGTGTTACGCTGCCATTAAGAGGGAGTTGGAAGAGAGATCGTAACACTGCAACTGAGGAGGAGAGAAAAGTTGGGAAGAATAGTCGCCACAGGCTGCCGAAATCGTGTGAGGGAAGGAGCTGAGATTCGTGAGGCTAAGGGCCGTGAGGGAGTGATCAGGCGTGGTGAGGGAACATGCCATCACATCATGGTTGAAGGCTACCAGTTGCTGCGTTAGCACCTCCGCTTGGAGCTGAGCACGCCTTCAAACACCGTCGCTGCTTCAGCAAGTCGTCAAAATCATCCCCTCTTTCCTCCCCATGGTTTTGATAGCCACGGAAGCTTCCAAGAAGCTTCTTGGAAGCTTTTAAGGGGGCTCCCTAAGCCCCCTTTCATATTGCAAGTCCCTCAAAGGTTCATTTTAGCCACGGGGTCCTTTAGAACTCCCTTTCTATTGGCCTTCCCAAGCAATCACTTATATCCCCAGAAATTGGACCTTTTCTCCTTGCATCCCCCATAAGGCACACTAGTTGGATTTTAAAGGCCTTTCCCTAGCCTTCCCACACACGTCTTCAAATCCCTTCTGATGGATTTTTCCCTCCCCTAGCCAGTTTTAAGCCCTTTCATAGCATGTCCACAAGGCTATTTAGCCCGGGTTCCTTTTAAATCCTTCCCACACAAATAGCCATTTTAGAAATTCTCGTGGATTTCCCCCCTCACAAGTTATCTTAAAAGTCCTTCCTAGGGAGTTTTATAAACCCTTTCCAGAGGGGTTATTATAACCCATAATTTATGCAACCTTTCCCCCTTTGGATACTACCAAGCTTTTTTTTTTTTTTTCCCCTTTCCGTGTAGACAAATTGCATCCTCGAAGCTTCTACGAAAGGAAGGGGAAATTCATAAATTCCATTTCTAAGGCCTCTTCCAAGCCCCTTCCCACGGTTAAGCCCCGTTTTTTGAAGAACCCTTGTATTCCCGGAACTTCTATGAAAAGAAGGGGAGTTCATAAATTTCCATTTCTAAAGCCCGATTCCAAAAGATGGTGCAATCGGTCAAGGAAGCCGAATCACAAAGGGAGTTTCATGTGTGAAGGAGATGGACCAAGATCATAAGTCTGCGGCCAAGGCGAGAAAGTCGAATACGCGATGGCCCCTAAGAAGGCACAAGGCGCAACCGGAGGAGAATCATCTCCTAACATCCATGTGGACATTTCACCACAAGCCTAGGTTTTTCTTCCTAATTTTGATTGACGTCGTAATATTTCAATTGTGCATGGATCATTTATGGAATTAGGAAGCACTTTTCCGATTGAAATACCTTGGCTGAATTAAAGGAAATAACTTCGATCAAAGAATCAGTCATTTGTATTAAACGAATGAAAAAGAAGAGCATAAGATCTTTATGCATTCCTGGCAAGTGGTTATTATGCATTGCAAAGTAACGAACTCAAATTAACTAATGCCCATCTTTATAAAATTGAAATTACTGATGTACACTTTCGATTATGCATGGGAAAGAATAAATCATATGTCGCATTATTAGGCATCTTTCCTTCGAAATGATTCATTAAAAGAAGGTCGCTAATAATCCGTAGGAATTTACAAGGCATGGAAATGGTTCTTAAAACTGCGTAAAGTAGATTAAAATCTAGTCAATTGGCTTAAATCTCAATCAACTACGTAAATAGTTACGAAAGGTTGTACAATGCTTATTCAGCATACAAAAATCTCATTTAGAAAAGAAGTTAGAAAAAGGTTGCATGGTTCACATAAAACCCTATCACTTAGTAGCATGAATTCTTAAATGCATCAATAGAAGTTATGTCGTAACTTAGCATATGCTTTGGTTTTAACTAGAAAAGTAGGGTTTGTAAATATACTCAAACGTAGGAAATGAATCATGTGGTTATGAGAAGAGTATCGTAAATACCTTCAAGAATAGATAAGTAAATTGGTTTACCCTAAACACTTGCCCTCATTCACGGAATGTAGGGACAATAGGACACACTTGCGAGAAACGATCTAGGGTTTTTACCCTAAGGATCGCTTGCTAAAAGAATGAAACTGGATTTGGGTTTGGACCTTTAGGACCGACAATATCAACCTAGTGCAATCAGGAACGGATTGTTATGAAGATACCCTAACCCTATTTCCTATCTAATCATGATTTCGTGATTAGACAATGCCATTCGATGGGTAAAATAGTCCCATGATTTTGATGCCACACTCGCGCAATAGGTTACAGAGTCGCATGATCTTGTGATTTGATCAAAAGAGAATGGCCAATTCCTCGGAATGAGATTGGCAGATTCTTACGCACGTTTATCTTGCAAGAGTAGAAATAATCATCGTGATATAGTACCTTTCTTGGGTAAAGTAACCAAGATACGAGGATTAGATATTTGCTTGGAAGCAAAAGACCAATTAGTAAATTGGAATAACATATTTACTACTAATAGAACTTAAGGAATTGGTTAAGTTGGGTTAGTAGGGTACGGCCCTAACCCAAGGATATAGGGTTAACAAACAAACCCTTGGGGATCTTGCCAAGTCGCAATTGATCCTGGATCGAGTGCTGGATGCATTCGGAGAGAAATATTCACTCCTTAGAAATTGGCCAAATAAATGACCACTGGAATTGATTGTGCTTGTAACAGTTTAGAAAGCAGTGTTTGCATTGTTTGCTCAAGGAACTAAAGGATGAAAAGATATTTAATGCTTCAGGTTGAAGGCCTGAAGGGAGAGGCAGCTTCAGTTACCTCCGACTGCCTGCCTGACCATAACCAAGGGGGTTGTTCACCGCAACGGGAACGTGGACCGAACCCGCCGCGAGAGGTCTCTCTGTTGAGCTCTACTTGGAGCAGGAGGACGCTTGGGTGCCGAGGGGGCTCTGGCCGTAAATCCCTCGCCTTCCCAGTCCTGCAGAAGAGGCTAACGTGACTCGGGATTGGATCTCGAGGCCCGCATACTAGTCTACGCGCAGAAGCTTGGAATAGTGATCACTATGGATTAATTACTGGATAGCCTTCGAGCGGATTATGGACAAGCCTACGGGCGGAACTCCTTGTATTCAAAGATAAAATGATGAAAGGTTTAAAAAAAACTTGCTTGATATTGTTTTTTCTATGTCATGTGATAGGATTACGTGAAGGAACCAGTGCCTAACAAGACTAATTAAAGAAGTTGATTGTTATATGTCAAATTAATGTGTTAGATAATTACATAACTAAAACAAACCGAGGAAAGTGCGGAGGATGGGCCATAGGTCCGTCCTACGGTTGGGTGGTCTCGGTTAGTCGGGAACTTTTCTCAAAATCTCGAAGAACAGTTGAATGATCATCAAAGAAAATGAATAAAGAAAGCAATAACCTAGAGTTATATCTTAACCGATTTACGCTGTTTTAGGGGAACGGAATGGGACTATGCCTTATGGCAGAGAGGTTGAGCTTTGCATCCCCCTTGTTTCCCATTCTCCTTGAACCAAGTGCATCGTAAATCCGCTTCGGATTTGGCATTTCTGCGTAAAGTAGTACGCTTGGGTCCGACGCTAGTTGCTGTTAGATAATGACCAATCAGGATAACCCTAATTCCGGTCGATCCTAAGTGGGAACGGCCAGGATACTTCCGCTACGTGGCAGACGGGGGAAGACCTAGATCGCAAATCCCGTAACATTCCATGGGAGTGCCGGGCGGAGCTTTCTAGACATCCTTTCCGATGGACTGCTAAGACGTGTCCTGGATGATACTAAGAGGACACGTTACAGTAGCATTGCGATAGCATAATAGCATATGCCATAAGGGAGGAGGCTAACAAAGGTCTCAATCATCATCACCATCATCATCTATTACAATTGTAGAAGAGATGCAATCCAAGGAGTCAGGCTTGCCATAATCAGCGGAGCACACAAGACACCAATCCGACTCCGTAGAATCATCTCCAATTAGGGCATTGATATAAATGTTAGTAGGGGCAAGTGGTCGAGAGGCAAGGCAGGGAGATAGGGGTTTGAGGATGATGAGGTTGAACGTGGGAAAGGAGATCGCATGGCGACCTCTCCTCCAGAATTAGCTTTGACTATAGTATGGCTTCTTCTCTCTCCTCGTGCTTGATAGCGACCCCTTTTTAAACTCAGCCATGCTGATTATTGTCGTCCTCTCTTTGCAATTTGGAGCATGCGGCTCACAAAAGCTCGGTACTTTTTTCCTTAAAAAAGCTTAAGAAAAGCTTTCAATACCCTGACATTAATAATTACATCAAGAATACCACTCTTAAATAGACCGCCCACTATATACATGCAACCAACTATAAGCATTGTTGGCCTGCACCCAAGCTTCTTTGTTGTCCATGATATTGAAAATATTGATACCGATCCTACTATGTACAGTGAAGACATGAAAGCTTGCAAACGTTCATTGCTAAATTTGATATAGTTTCTCTCATAAGCTTTTTGTTTATTCTCATAAAAAGATGGAAAGAAGTAGATAAGGAAACTATACATGGATGCCACTTCACCCGATATGCCATTGCAGTAGCCAAGCATCAAGCCAGCATTTGCAACCATGATGCATGATGTGATAACATAAAATATCACCTTATCAAATAAGACCATGTTGTTTGCCTTCTCTTTTATTTTCCTTTGCTCCATTTCTTCTTCTTTCTTGTCACCTCCTCTACTTTTTGCAAGCTTATATGGCACTGTCGTACCTTTGTCTTTCATGGGCAACATCACCACGTCCTCTCTCTCTCTCTCTCTCTCTCTCTCTCTCTCTCTCTCTCTCTGTGTGTCTCTCTCTCTCTCTCGCATAGTAGCTCTATTATCTTACACTACAACAAAAAGGCTCCATAGACGCGCTTGTAGACGCAATATTTGAATTGTGAAAAAAAAAAGTCGGGTGCGTCTATTTTCGCATCTACAAAATCACGTCTAAAAGCGCACTTATAGTCAGAACTAGATGCACACTTAGACGCGCCTATAGACGCGCGTATAAATGTGCTACGTAAATATATAATCATATTTATAAAAAAGTGGATATATTCATATTGTGCATCTATACACCCGTGTATCTACGCGTCTAAAACCGCGTTTACTCTGAAATTTTTTGACGAGAATAGACGTGCATTTATCCTGCACTTTAGATGCGCAAAACAGAGGTATGAAAAAAAAACCAGAGAGCATGTGGCTTGCTTTGCAGGCCACATGCTCTCTGGTTTTTTTCCCCCCCATCAACATCAAATTGTATACTTAGGGAAAACAAAGAAAGATTATTTCGAAGATTGGATACTGAAAACAAAACAATGTATGTAGCATACGAAATTTCATATATATAGATGACACGTTTTTACATTATGAGTTCTAGTGCTTGTGACGTCATGATCGCAAGCATTACCTGAAAGTAATACATATCAAAAATGAAAATTACAAGCCAAGGGGAGGCATGCATGCATGGGGCTCCTCTATATCTCCTGAGAAGAGGCATCATCATTGCTACCACCACCGATGCCTGTGCCGCTGCCGTTGTCGCCACCGCTACTGCTAGTCCCCCCTTCGCTATCCTCAACTACATCAGGGTTCGCCTACACAAAGGATTAAAGTATATAAATACTATTACAAACAATAAATCATATTGATCTATACTTTTTATGTAAAAAATAAAACATACCTCTTCTGGTGGTGGAATCCTCATGGCGCGATTATATTGCTCCTCCGTGATGAGTCCCTCCTCGTAGAAATGCTACCAAGTGGACGCCTAGTTATGACCTCCATGGTAGCCTACCTCTCTAGGAGTAGGCATCCTACCAACGATATGGAACTACAAAACAATTTGAACATACAATATATTAAAACACACTACATAATGAAGTGAAACAAATTACAAAATTTAATTTAAAAAAAGAAATCAAATAGTACTTACAAACTCAGCCTCCCATGACTCCTTGCCACCCGATCCATAATGCGACGATCCCATGGTTGCCATCTGGATACGTCGTGCCTCTGCATACTGGCGACTTGTCATTTTCTCCGTTGCTCTCCTCTTGGCCTCTTTCCACTCCTGGCGGTGGCAATTGGGTGGTTGGCCATATCTAGGGCGCCCCTGCTCTTGTCTCCGCAATGACTCCTTGGCGCGCATCATAAGGTGAAACCTCTTGTTATGAAGCGCGTCTCTCACCTTTGACCGTCCCCAATAATCTAAGAATCGTGAATTCTCGGGATAAGGGTACCTTTTATGTACTGCCCGCAGCACCTCTTGCCACAAATCATTTTTTTGGTGCTTGAAGGAAATCATGCAATCTTTGTATGTGGCATGCACGACACTCGTCAAGTAGGCTATCACTTCCCTCCCCTCGAAGTCATGCAAGATACCACCAACATCAGTGATAGAGTAGTACATTTTTGGAGGCTCACCTCTCTCATTTTCTGGTGAGGGTGATCGAGAGCCACCACCTAGGCAACCCCCACAAAACCCTCGACCTCCTTGTCCTCCCGCACCACTCTCCCTTCTCCCTCGACGTGCACTACCCTCTACCTCACTCGATACACGTGCCTCTGCAGATGTACATGCTTCAGCCGATCCATGTACCTCAGCTAATCCCTGTGTAGGCAAAGATGTGATAGGTGTCCCAGACATCACACTAAAAACCTCATCTGCAGTGGGAGGGCGACCAAGATAATTGGTCATCTCCCCTATGAATTGCTCCTTGTTGAATGGGGTGCTGGAGGATCTAGGATTCCACATCTACAAAAGAAAAATCATATTACCTTGTGTAGATAAAACATATTATATACAACATCTATACTTGCGTCTCTGTGCGCGTCTATACCTGCGTCTCTGTGGGCGTCTCTCAGCGCATGTATCCTCGCGTGTACACTGCAGAGCACACGCGCCCGCACACGCGCTCAAAGACGCGCCCCCAGAGAAACATTTTTCGCGTCTATATCTGCGTCTACACTGAGATCTAGACACGCTATCAGGTGCGCTTGGTCGGATGATTTTAGCAGACGACCGCCATTATTGATTTACAAAATGCAATACATAATGGAATCACAAATCCTAAATACACAGACAGATGAGAGAGAGGAAGAGAAAAACAGAGAGAGAGAGAGAGAGAGAGAGACTCACCTTGGGTGTTTGGTGTGGCGGGTGGTGGCGCTTCTTCCTTCTCCTTCTTCCTCCCCTTGGTAAGTTACCCTCCCTTGATGCTTGCTTCCTTGCTTACTGCTTCTTCTTGTTCTCCTCTCTCTTGTTCTCTCTTTCTTCCTCTCCTTGGCTTTCCTTTTTCCCTTCTTGTGTGTTTAAAATGAAAGAAGAGGCGAGTCATGAGGAGGTGAGGCATGAAAAGACTAGGTGAGGCATGAAGAGACTGCATGTCGGCTAAACTCAAGCTTCAGAACCGCAAAAAACGTAGAAAAGGAAAGGCGTCGTTTGAAAAGAAATGATTTAAGTATGATTTGAATTTTGACGTGTGCGTCTATTTTTGCGTGTATAAGTGTGTCTATTTGCGCGGATATATAGACACAAAAGTCGCGTCTATTTACACGCACGTTTAAACGCGTCTATAGACGCTGTGATAGACGCACCCGACTTTGTGCGTCTAACATGCGCATCTATGCCTCGTTTCTATTGTAGTGTTATGAACTTTTGAGATTCATATTTTAAAGATAAGAGAAGGGATTTTCGTTTTCACAAAATCCAGCTAGACAATCATAGCCTTTTAAATGGAATTTGTTGTGTACGTACAATTTTCTTTACTTCTTTTTTGGACCTATCAAAACACCACTTGGACATTTAGTTGTGCAAGCACTTTGGAAAGTTGATTGACCACCACTGAAGACATTAGCTCCAAGATTCATGTGAATGTAGCATATGTGAGAAGCCTTTTTTACTAAAGATTGATCAATGACATGTTTGAGTGTAGCCCCTTCTAGCCATGGTCTTTCAATAGCCTCAAAAGACTCTTGGAGGTACATCACAATGTTTGTCTTTTTCAATAAGTTTGACAAATTGAGCATCATGAGTGTGTTAAAGGCTTCTGAAGGAGTGTAGTCCTTGGAAATGTCATGAGATTTAGTTTATAAATCCTTCCTAATGTTGTCCTTGTATGAGTGACCACAAATTACATCTCTTTCTTTCTCCTATAGTCCAATCTTTTTCCCAATACGAGAATAGTTGATATCAACAATGTCCATACTATGATTACTTGTCCTTGATACTTCAACTTTTCTCATTCATAAGCTCCAATATCGTGTACAACCCTTGGAGTCTTCCTAATGAACATTCTCTTCATATGAACTAGTTTTTCCATGTAATGTGCCCTAACAAAAATATGCTTTGGAATAGAACTTCATGCTCATCCACTCATGATTCGAGATCAAATGCAATGTCGAATCCATGATATGTAACCAATCAAACGATGTTCACACAAAAATTATGAATGCACTAAAGAGAATGCGCTCGTGCCTCATGCAAAATGAAAACAAAAAGACACACACAACAAAACATAAATTCCTCATGACACTGACTTATAATGAGATCAAATTCTTGGCAAAAACTTCGCTCTCAAGTTTGCAGTGGTAGACACGCAGCGTCACGACAACATGAGGCCGATGTGGCGGTAGATGATCACGGCCATACATTGAGTCAAAATACACATCAAAATTGTTGATGATGATACTCATACATTGAGTCAAAACACGCATTGAAGCATAGGAAAGGAAACAACCACTTTATCTTGTTTAAGCTCTTAGGATTAAGTCATTTAAACTTATCTTTAAAGACTTATGAGTTTTGGCATTTCCCATATTCTTCAAAGCCCTAAAAGTGTATAAGAAGGCTGTATAAGGCTATCAGTAGGCCCATCATATGACATTGTAAACTCATTGAGATAAGGGGAGTCTTAACTCTTGTTCTAGTGCAACTCAATGATTGTGGGCTTGTCTACATTTAGATTCCTAGAACCTAGAGCAAGAGTGTCAAAGAGCGCCAAGTGCTACGAGAGTAGAAGTTTGAGTTCATGAAAGAAATCCAAAGGTTAGTTGTAGATATTCTCAATGTTCATGGCGTAGGATTGTTGTGAAGGCCCATAGTGACATGTAAAACACATCTAGTTAATAATGAACTTAATAATATTGAAACTTAGGTTTTGTGACCTAAGAAACAATGTCATGAATTGAGATAAACTTTAGCAAGTCAAGCTTGTTTATAGAACTTTTACTCCTCTCTTTCTCTGTGGCGCCACATCACTTCTAATGAGATTCTAAGGGAGGGACCTCATTCCATTGAGAGATCCACAGTGATTTCATCTTGAAAACCACCATATAGGATCATACGCCCTAGTTGCGCATTACACATAGATGCAGTCAGAGTTGCATCCTCACGTGCGCGCATGGATTCATGTCACAAGCTCAGGAACAGCGTTTACCAATCTGAGTTGCGCAAGATCGCCCTTTCACGTGCGTGTGCAGCGTTTACCACTCTGAGTAGCGCAAGATCGCCCTTTCACGTAAGTATGCAGCGTGCGTGTTCTAAAAGTAGAACTAAGTAGGTAGGTGACTGCATGAGATATAGACATAGGCATAGAAATGTTCTACGTATATATGCCTTGCCGAATGCAAGGAACAAAGACGAGCTGAGTGGCAAATGATCGCTTTATCACTACTCAAATGATCTGTAACAATATGAAGCTGCAGCAGCTAATCCTGCAGAATTAATAGACTGTAATGCTAGCCAATGCTATAATGTATCAATTATGCCATGAGTTTTATGAACTGGAAGTAATATCTGCAGCGACGTTGAAGTACTGCCACAGCCTCGGGTCATCTAACGCTTCCAGTACTTCAAGCAGGTGCCGACCAGCGTTCAAGAGCGGGGCCGGCGCAGCGGACGATATCATAATCGGTGGAAAGTCAGCTGCGATTAATTCTGATTCTTGGATCCGTTGGAGTTCTTGTAGGAGAGTGATCCGCTGATCATGCTCTGAGGGCGACATATTATTATTATTTCTTGTAGGAGAGTGATCCGCTGATCATGCTCCGAGGGCGACATATTATTATTATTATTATTGCGCAGCTCTTCCAGGTCTAGTTCGTGGTCCCGTCCCGATATCAACATAACTGCATTGTAACTGGACAAAATACACCAAGGGATTAGCAGCAGCTTATCCTGGAGGGATAGCACATTGTCATTTTGACGTTACCGTCGTCATCAATCGACGCTGAGCTCTCCATGGACTGGGATTCTGTAGGGTTGCGCGCTGGAGTACTGTACTGGACTGAGGACTTATTATTTATTTTTAAAGAAGGTCCGGACTCGCCTCCTTTTCCTTTGCTTTCCTCGTCAGCTTAATTTACGTGCACGACTTGTGGTGGCTGTGGCCGCCCCATCACTCATAGTTCTAAGCCGACCCTAATTAACTAACCGGATATACCATTTTCTAAGCTGAATTAGATGCTGGGATAACAAGTCACGTTGGCATCTACATTATAGACACGTACTTGTCTTCACTTACAATGAGCGTTTTACCAGGTTTTCTCACTAATAGCATTATAGAGAATCCAACTTAATATAGTCATGTTACAACCCCATACTTTTGCAGCATGCATTTATTGCATCATACAAAATACCAAGTGAGTAGGAGTAGTCTAGATGTTTCAATATCATGAGTAACATTATGAGAGAGTTTAACTATGTGACACATAAGCCACCATATAGCCCAAGGCCCCAATGGTAACCCGATGCTCGCAATCTGCAAAACTAAAGGCAAAGCACAAACATTCGTCTAGTTTTGCCAAGCATTTAAAGAAATTTGGAACCGCCATTTTTGTGGTAGCCATATGTAACATTCAAATCACCCTTAACTTACATCATACACATAGGCACACCTTTTAGGATTGGTGCATTCAAAACTGGTCAGAGGATGTACTCTTGCAATCCTAACTTACAAACACTATTTCCCTTTGTTTATAAATTAGCATATGCACCTTGGGATTAGAAGTGAAAGGGACACAACATCTTCTACAAATTGTGACACTTACACAATTGTCATTTATAGTGATATTTGTGATTTCTTATCACCCTTGGATTCAGTAGAATGTAGTATTACACATTATGGGACCACTTTACCTTGTGCTAGAATTTAGAACTTTGCATGAACATAGGATCTAATGGTATTATTTCCCTTCAACTTATTCTTATTTTTACCAAAATCTATATTGGCTCTTGGCTTCCTTTTCTTATTTCCTACTATCATCATCATCTTGGTCACATGATTCATTCTTGGCATAGCCTAGTGCAGAATTATTGTCATCCTCAAAAGTGGCATCATTGGAGTTGGAATCAGTGCCTAGTAAAAGGGCCTTCATTCCTCCTACTCCCAAAGTTAAAAACTAACATTTTCAAAAACCAACTTGAACTAGAGTACATTGTTAGGTTAGAGTTGCACAGTTGCTAGTCGAGTAGTGGCAATGCTATGTGGAAATTTAGTAAGATACGAGTCATTGTATGCTATCTGATTGCCTAACCTTATCCTCAAGGTATTTTACACTAAGAAAATGATTTTTCACCTTATGCATCCCACTCTCTTGAATTTTTATTGCCAAAGGCATCAAAGTTTGGTAGGTTTTCTTTGCCGCATGCAATTGATAAGCTACATGATTGTCTTGTTATCTCATACCCACAACTTGTTGGTGAAAATTCTTCCAATTGAAAAGGATACTCTATAATGTTGAGAAATAGACAAATGGTGTATAGCTGTCCTGAAAACAACCCAAATTCTATAAAGCATTGTACTTGACTATCGCTTTCATATGGAATGAATACAATTTCATGATGCTTTGTACTTTCATTTTAGTGTCTTGTTATTGTCGATCTTACACAAGATTGTGTTTATGAGTCCAATCTTCCATCTTGGAACCTTATTCACTTGTGTAACATTTTTCCCTACTTGTCCATGTCATTACAAGTTTGGTCTTCTTCTTTCATCCACCATAGCTTGTGTCATGCTCTAGATCCAAATATTTTAACATGGTATCAAAGCATATCTGAGCATGGCACAACTCCACTTTTCTCTCATGTATCTTATTTTGTTGATGTAGCCTCTTAAAGAAAGTAGCTCCTTTGAAGGACAACAATACAAGCAAACAGATTTATCATTGTAGGTAATGCTTTTAAGCTCATATCTAATAACTTTCTTTGAGAATGTCTCTTATACAGATACTTATACGTTAACTTTCATTTCCCATAGATGAATATGTTCATGGAGGAAGAAAAGAGCTTTGAAGAATTTCAATGTTATGCATCCGATGAGGTTCTTTGCTTTATATTAAATTTAAGATTGACCATATGATTCATGTTCTTAACTGTATCTTATCCTTTACATGCTTAAAATGTAGGATGTTGAAAATGAAGATGAGACACTTGATATGGAAAATTGTGCCAGCTTTTCAAAGTTATTGTCATATGGTTTCGACAAAATAATGTACTCAACTAAACATCAAGAAACTCTGAAACAAAGAATCCATAGTTCAAGCAATGATAAGGTATGTAACTTTTTTTTCTATATAAATGTTTTTAATGTGATTACTAATTTTAGTTTTGAATTTAGGCTAATCCTGATGATGACATTAATGAAACATCTCGAAAAAGTCAAAGAAAGAGGAGGGTATTTGATATATGTTTGTGAGAGAACAATAGCGTCATAGATTAGTGAATAACTAAAGATATGATTTATTACATAACTATTTATTTTACGTGTTGACTAGCCAAGTGAGAAGATGAAGGATCTTTTGCAACAAAGGAGCATGAAACGAGGTACCAATATCAACGAAAAAGAACCAAAGGTGCTAGATGTAAATGTTTATATTTTTGTTTATGTCATACATGAAAAGCATAATCTAATTTTTTTATTTTATTTGAATTAGGAATTTAAGATCTCCCAAACCAAGGCATTGAGATTAACATTTCAAATGATACTCAAAGGGTAACTTTATTGTTAATTTATATTTTAATTAGATGTATATAATTGTAGTCATGTAGTTTAATTTGTAGCTTTGAGATTAACATTTCAAACGATGCTTAAAGGGTAGCTTTATAGTTTATATATATATATATATATATATATACATATATATATATATATATATATATATATATATATAATAGTCATGTAGTTAAATTTATGGCTTTTCATATTATAATTCGTGTCATTTAATTATCTATACATAGTATAATAAGTTACTTATTCTCTTTTTGTTATTCAATGCAGGTTAATATGACAAAAGAGAACATGGAAACCATACTTTTGAAGTATCTTGGTGTGCCTACAATTCGTGATATGTACTTTTCTTTAAAGAGTACATACATGAATCTCAAAAAGATTGAAGTTAGCTTTAGAGTCTTGATTAAGGATAGAAAGAAGTCAACAAGTGATGATATGATTAAGGAGATTATTTATTGGCTAGTAGAAAATGGCAAAGTTGTATTAAACAAAAATAGCAATGTGCTTAGTCTAGATGATGTGGCAGTTTTAGCATAACTTCTACTTTGAGTTAAGAATTTATTGCTTTTCAACACATTGGAGATTTAAGGGATTACTCAAACATTTATTACTTTGCAACATATTAGAGATTTAAGGGATAAAACAATCAAGACACACATGTTGCTTAATTAGTTTTTAGTTCTACGCTCCTTTAAAAGTATTTTCTTTTTTCTTTTGGTTGTTAGAAGTAGATGTTGATGTCTTAATTTGTTTAATCTATTTTGATCATTAGATGTATGTTATTGATCCTTACTTAGAAATGATGACATTCTCTATATAATTTTCTAGTTAAAAATTTATTGTGTAATTTCTTGTTTGATATTAGCATGCCTAAGAGTAAAGGCAAAGTAGATAAAGTGATAAGGAAAAAAGAGAATTCCCACGGAATTCCCTAGTTGAAAGTACATATAAGTAGGGAATGTAAAAAATAGGAAAAATGAGAGATTTCCTAGTGAGAGTACCTAGGGAATCACCTCTAGAATATTTTTCCTATATATCGAATATTTCTTATATAGGAATTATTCCCTACATAGAAAATTTTATATTTTCCTATGTAGAAAATATTTCCTACATAGGAATTTCCTATGTAGGAATTTTCTATGTAAGAAATATTTCCTACATATGAAAAGTCTTACGTGATTCCCTACTTATTCTCACTAGGAAATGTCCCATTTTCCCTAGTTTTTACTTTCCCCACTTATATGTATTTTCAACTAGGGAATTCCATGGGGAATTCTCTTTTTTTCCTATATGGGGATCGATTCAAAGTTCCTTGCGTAATGCTTTATAGAGTTTGGGTTGTTCCACTTTCCTCATTGTGCATATGGGATTTAGGACAGTCTTCGTGGAGCATACATCATTTGTATATTTCTCAACAAGAATGAGGTGGACACATCCTTTTGTGGTCACCTTTCTATCGACCTTCCAGTGTATGATGTGGAGTTGTGTTAGGAGATTGACATGGGACCATAGGCTACAACATACTTGGGGTATCCACCTACTCAATTTGTTGATGAATCACTTATAAGGGTACTCTAGAATATGAATCTTAAATAAAATCATTTTTTAAAGAGTTATATTATCGTGGTTTTCTTGAATCTTTATATGGATTATAATAATATCAATTTTTGTCTCTACATGTGACCTTTGTGGATATTTGGGTAGCACAATGAGTGGAGGGATGAGCGATGAGGAGCTACAGGAGATACTCACACTTATGACTCTAGAAAAAATTGGCTTGATTTAGAAATATGGCGAACTAGGAGTTGTCTCGGACACCGTCATGATGTTCCGTCAATCTAGTTTAGCACACTCTAGTGCTTCGATTTCTAGTAGACGAGGTCGATGCTCTAGACAAAGGGAGTGGTTCTAGGGAACAGTGTGGAGAGATCTCATACATGTTCGAGAGAGGGGGGTACACTAGATGTACACAGGTCTCCTGAATATGCCTAGGAGCGTGGTCGTAGGTGGGAGAGGACACATCTCAGACATACCCCAGACGGGTATGGATACCTTACAAATGATAAGACAGGAGCCGTCATCATGAATGATGAGGGAAAGAGGGTGATAGCTTGTATGAGAGAGTTGTGCCAACAAGTGTTTTGGCACATCTTGGATCATTGGAAAAGCATACCGGAGGGGAGCAAGGACTACATAGTAGCATCCTTACATGAGGAGTTTCTGATACCCACCACAACAGATAGATTCTCCATAGGCTGGATGATGGAGTGCATGAGTGCGTACATGTCACATAGATGATCCGACGTATGAAAGGAACTTAAGAGTGGGGCCTGAAAGCCCGAGTGGCTAGATACAAATGACTAGCACCAACTCAGGGAGGAGGTTACAAATTCTCTAAGATGTTGGAGACAGCAACATGAGGCAGTGAGTGCGTGACTTGAGCCAGGAGTGGTCCATCATCTTGAGAGTGGCAGCCACAAAACTTATCTAGAGGACTTTGTAAGTTTTTCTTTTGTTCTTCTTGCTTTTTTTTTGCAATATCACTTGTACTTACAATCATGTTTTTAATAGTTGTATTTTGTTTTCTTTGTAGCACTCCATTACAAACCAAGATCCCACCGACCTAGAGACTCGATATGCAGAGGGACACAATCTCACTACATTGATCGATAGATTATATGCACGCAGCAGCCCAGTAAGTCACTCATCTTTCTTATCCATAGTTACTAATTTTAATTAAAATGCATTATTCTATGGTAGAGTGATGTCTAGTTTTTTTTTTTTTTGCGGAGTCCATTTCATGCTCCTTTGCAGTAAGACGAGCTTTCTGGATGGTGAGGATCTATAGCTTGCGCTTGGATCCATGGAGTGCACATCCTCTTCTTTTTTGATCCTGTGATTTATGTAGACATTTTCTATGCACTATGTTATTATCATCTTTTGTATCTTACCCTGATTTCATAAGTGCTTTCATTAAGAGATGTTGTATTTATTTTATGTATCACTCTAGTTGTGGATTCAAGTATACTTTGCCTTCATTTTGACAAGCATTATACACCTTACTATAACCCTTTTGTATAGCCCAAATATAGCACATAGTACTACTTCCCTTCCACAATTTTTTTTCTCTATAATCATCGCTATTAGCGTTGCAAATTTACTGCATGTGTTGTTATTAGCTTTGCAATCTGTGTTGCAAAATGTCGCTATCAGTCGCAATTTGCATTGCATTTGTGACGCAAATATTGACGATTCTATGGCATTGCTAATACCGATGTGTTTAGCGACAACAGGGGCAATATTTTTTGTGAACATTTTCGTCACTTTGAACGTCGACATGAGGCCTATATATTGTAGTGCATCATTCTCAAGGGAGATCTCACTCATTTCTTCCATGGCCTTGATATGTACATTAAGGCATCAGGCTAATCTCAGCCTCTTATCCTCAATTTTACTAGTTATTATCAAGTAATGTTCCTTATGTTTGTCTTCTTTCACCTCGTTTTCCACGTGTTTCTTAACCACCTCCACCCTAGTCTTGTTCCTTGTCTTGAAGTTGACCTTCCAAATTCTCTATCATTTCTTTCTTCAATGCAATAATGGCATCAATTGTATTCCCCTCTCTTTGGGATAGTTCTTAAGTGTGGAGACTTCCTCTTTTACTTGTTGAATATCTATTGTAATTGTAGCCCCTATAGGCTACCCCTTACTTAGTGCTTCACTTTTCATCGTCATGATTTCAACCTTGAGCTACTCCATCTCTAATGAGAGTGTTCCCTTCCTTGGCTTCAATGCCTCTATCTCCATGTTCATGTTTAGTCAATCCTTTTCTATAACCTAAATATTTCCTGAATCAAGTATATGTACATTCTTATTAAGGTTACATTCAACTACTGTGATGCTATTATCCATTGTCATCTTGTATTCTCAAAGCTTGTCCTTACATCATTCTTCCAATTTATGAGTATTATCATCCAATATATCATGTCCTTGTTTTGTTTTCTTGATTGCAGAATCTCCTCATGCTGTCATGCTGCTTGTAGAGCAAGGGTAGGATAGTTTATGGTGAGGTCCAGGTGGGATTAGTTAGGCCCAGGGTGGGAAGTGAGTAGGTCCAAGGAAAAAAAAGGGGGTGGATAGGAGGTCTAGATCAAGAGAAAACAAGTCTGGGTGGGAGAGGACATGAAGCCAAGGGCAAGAGGGGACGTGCTACAAGGTGGGGGGCAGAGGGTGGGAGAGGATAGGTTGTTACCTAAGGTCAAGGTTGTGGGAGGGTAGGGATGGGGAGGGGAAGATAGTGTGTGCTAAAGGCAATAGCAATTAGCATCGTTTAAAGCTAGAGCCATCAATGGCACATTAATGAGCAAATGGGTGCATGAGCAATGAAAACTATTTGGCATGATACATGGGACAGAGATGTTAAAGTAGTCTCGAGTTAATTGTTGGGGTGATGTGTCCTTGTTGCTCTAGGTTTCTCCACATCATCAATGTGTTTTCCTTTGCCAATGAGCAGGGGACACTTCCCCGTGTTTGTTTGTTCCTTGAGTAGCCGGTTTGCAAGTATCTAAAGTGTGGGTAGTCTGATTTGAGACAGAACAATTTCCAAATCAACATTTTTCATCTTCTAGATTGTATAGATTCCTTAATAAATTTTCTTCAAAAATTAGAAGATTTTATATAACACTTTACTAATTTAATTGATCTTGCATTTGCCTTTTGAATACTATTTGCTAAATTTCCTAATCTTTTATGACAAATGTCACTTTCTATACTAGCTAGATCAAATTGATTATCAAACATTAATCAAATTTTCTAAAATAAATCTTTTTGCAGATCGTTGACTCAATGAATCAAAATTTTTTCTCTTCTTAAATTATGAGTTTACTTTAATCATTTGAGTAAAGATATATTAGATAATCGAAGGTGACTAGGGTTTCTATAGGTTTCATCCAAATAGATAAGAAACAAAACTCAATACATTGGTGTCACAAATATAATCCTCACATAGATTATTCCATACATTCCATGAAAATTCATCTTAAGGGAAAACAAATCACATTGCATGGATCGCACACCTTTGATAAATTTCCCTTGCTTAGTTACACACAAACTAAATGTGCATTGAGAAAAGATAAAAAGTCATACTTAATATAGGTGAATGCCTTGGCATCACAAATATAATCCTGACATAGATTATTTCTGCAAAGTTGGTAAATTTTTTAAATTTATCCACTGTTCCAACTTATTATCGTATAAAAGCTACATTCTTAGGCACTAGATACAATGATACACAATAAGTTTATGACTTAGAAATTAAAACTGGCGATTATATTTAGCGCAAAAATTTATTGATTGTGCCTTTGCAAGCTAGTGATGTTATTTTAGGAATTCCTTGGCGTCACAAATATAATTCGGATATAGATTATTCCACACATTCCATGAAAATTCATCTTAAGGGAAAACAGATCACATTACATGGATCACACACATTTGATAAATTTCCCTTGCTTAGTCACATACAAGCTAAATGTGCATTGAGAAAAGATAAAAAATCATACTTACTATGGGCGAATGAAATTGAAGCTAAGAAAAATGAGATGCATCCTAGGCATGCACAATTTCTTTCACAATTTAAAGATTGTTTTGCTCTTGATTTACCCCCTGGTTTACCACCTACACGTTCTCAAGATCATAAAATAGACTTAATCCCTAGTTCTCAATCACCATGTAAAGCACCTTATAGACAATCAGACTAAACAGAAAGAAATCCAAGCACAAGTTGAAGAACAGTTGAACCGAGGACTCATTAGGCCCAATAGTTCTCCTTTTGGTACACATGTCCTATTAGTTAAGAAGAAAAATAATACCTATAGGATGTCCATTGACTAGTGTTCCCTAAACAAGATCACTATTTAGAATAGATATCCGATCCTTCGGGTAGACGACCTTATGGATAAACTACAAGGAGCCACTATTTTTAGCAAGATAAATCTCAAATCTGGATATCGTTTTTAAATTGTTGAAAGAGAATAAATTATATGCTAACCTTAACAAAAGTGAATTTCTCCCAACCCAAATTCAATGCTTAGGTCACATTGTTTCTTCTAATGGTATTAGTGTTGATCCTAAAAAGATAGAGGCAATTTTGAATTGGTCAATCCCTAAAAATGTGCATGAGTTACATTCTTTCTTAGGTCTTTCTAGCTTTAATACAAAATTTGTAAGAACTTTTTCATTGCTTGCATTGCCTTTAACAAAATTTTAAACAAATGTATTGTATATCATTGGTTTGACAATCAACAAAAGTATTTTGATTTACTAAAACATGCTTTAACACATGCATAATATGTTTTCAATTACCTAATTTTAATTGATCATTCTTTTTTTATGGGGGAAAAAAAGCTAGAGAGCATGTGGTTTTTTTTTCATACACTGTTTTGCGCATCTATATTTGCGTCTAATTTGTAGGTGAAATCACATCTATGTGTGCATGTATATGCCCATCTATATGTGCATGTATATGCGCATCTATATGTGCATCTATAAGTGTGTCTATAGGAGCATCTATATTTAGGTGTATATACGCGTCTATATGCGCGTGTAGTTTTCACTATAAGCACGCTTGTAGATGCAAAATTTTAGACACTCTAGTAGACATGGTAATAAATGCACCCAACATTTTCAAACACAATTAAAATATTGCGTCTACAAGCGCATCTATGGAGCCTTTTTGTTGTAGTGATATTGGGTATCCCATAACCTTAAAGTAATACAAAAAGGTTATGGGATACTTAAGAGATTTTTTCATGAAATTTTTATATTTTTATACATTCTACTTACCCTATCAAGCTGAGAATGCATTCTATTGCCAAGGGTCTAAATTGCAAAGTTCAAGTAGCTGACCTATACAAGAATCAAAAGTTTTAAATGATCCTTGATATTTTTATGTGATTTGTGATAATATAATTAGGTTTGTCTCTTGTGAGTTCTTTTTCTTTATCTAATGTATGCCATCCAATCAATCTCTTTGATTTTGGCCTTCCTACTTTATCATAGTGGGTTTAAGCTTGATATAGATATCATGAAGGAGGGAGATATGTTTATTCCTTTAGTACCATTCACAACACACCCTATTGCACCCTATGATGCAAGTATGAGGTGGTGCAAGCACAAGCATTATGAGTGGAGACCTCTTTCTTAATCCTAGAATGTGTAGCTAGAATATCACACCTAAATAGATTAGATTTGGAATGAGATAAGATGGACATTTACCAATTCATGTGGTACTTATTGATTCATGTGATATCTAGTCAATCATGTCACCTATGTCTGATGTAGGCTTTCATAGATATGTATTGATTCATGCGGTATCTACTCAACTTTGTGTCCTATCTCTAACACAAGCACTACAAGGATTTGAGCTAGTAGCGACGCCGATTAGCGACGGTGGATAGTGGCATCGCTATTTGCGTCGCTATTTGCGACGCTCCACAAGGAAAAAAAGCGGGCCAAAACCGAGCGCGATTTTCATTTTGCGTTTGCGGCTTGTGTATTTTGAGAGCGAGAGCGAGGGAGAGAGCGAACATCGTGAGAGAAGGAGAGGAAGAAGACTTGCCGCCGCCGCCGCCGCCGCCGTTGTTCGCGAAGGAGAGGAGGAGCCTTCATCGCAAAGAGGAGCCACCCCACACTCGCCATATCTCATCGGTGAGTCTCCGTCTCTCTTTCTTTTACTTGTTTAAGGTTTAAATCACTTTTTCTTTTTCTTGTTTAGGAGAGGAAATGAGAGAGAAAGAGAGGGAGAGGGAGAGAGAGGGAGAGAAAGAGAAAGAGAGGGAGAGGGAGAGGGAGAGGGAGAGGGAGGGAGAGTGCATTCTCTCTCTCCCTCTCCTTTTTGCTTGTTTAAGGTTTAAATCACTTTCTTTTTTGCTTGTTTAGAAGAGGAAATGTGAGAGAAAGAGAGAAAGAGAGGGAAAGGGAGATAAAGAGAAAGAGAGGGAGAGGGAGAGGGAGGGGGAGGAAATGAGAGAGGGAGAGAAAGAGAAAGAGAGGGAGAGGGAGAGGGAGGGAGAGTGTATTCTCTCCCTCCCTCTCCCTTTTGCTTGTTTAATGTTTAAATCACTTTATTTTTTTCTTGTTTAGGAGAGGAAATGAGAGAGAAAGAGAGAAATAGAGGGAGAGGGAGAGGGAGAGAAACAGAAAGAGAGGGAGAGGGAGAGGGAGAGGGAGGGAGAGTGCATTCTCTCTCTCCCTCTCCCTTTTGCTTGTTTAATATTTGAATCACTTTCTTTTTTTCTTGTTTAGGAGAGGAAATGAGAGAGAAAGAGAGAGAGAGGGAGAGAAAGAGAGGGAGAGAAAGAGAGGGAGAGGGAGGGGAAGGAAACGAGAGAGGGAGAGAAAGAGAAAGAGAGCGAGAGGGAGAGGGAGAGGGAGGGAGAGTGCATTCTCTCTCTCCCTCTCCCTTTTGCTTATTAAAGGTTTAAATCACTTTCTTTTTTGCTTGTTTAGGAGAGGAAATGAGAGAGAAGGAGAGAAAGAGAGGGAGAGGGAGAGGGAGAGGGAGGAAATGAGAGAGGGAGAGAAAGCGAAAGAGAGGGAGAGGGAGAGGGAGGGAGAGTGCATTCTCTCTCTCCCTCTCCCTTTTGCTTTTGGAGAGTGTTAAGATATATTGTGAGAGGGAGAGGAAATGCGAGAGAAAGAGAAAGAGAGGGAGGGAGAGGGAGAGAAAGAGAAAGGTAACATATATTGGAATGATAGCATATCCATGATTATGGTAATGGTATCCACTTTACTTTTTTTATGGGTACCATTATATCGACTCCTTAAGAGGGCTAAAAATTAATCATACACTTTATAAAGACTAATTAAGATATTTAAGATGCACGATAATAGACTTATCGATAATGGTATGCAATGTGCTTTGCGAAGGGCCACGTACATTGGTGACTCTTTAAGATGGCTTAAAATTGGTCATGTCCTTCAAAATGTCCAAGTAGGGGATCTAATTGTGATATGCATAATTCATTGTTTTTGTATTAACTTTATAGGCATAACAAATTAGAAATCATGCCAACCAATCAACGGAAGGACTAAAAGAAAATGATACCCTAGCTAATGGTCATTACGATACTTCATCAAAATTAACCCAAAAGTATTGTTATAGAAGAAGAATCCCTTAAATTGAGTATAGGATATTTTCTCTCAGGTCTTATAACTATGAGTAGAATTGATTGAAATAAATTTTATTACTATAGTTGATAAATTTCATAGATGGCATTAATTTTAATACGCGATCCTAGGACAAAAAAACCACATTTCTAAGATACTTTTTGTTGAGACTGATTTATTATTAGACTAAGAGATCCTCAATGATGCTCATAAATGGATTGCTTATACTCAAAGCCCTCTAGTGCAGTTTTTTACAATAACGAATAATTATCTACCGGGACAAACAAATCCTTGAGCATGATATAGGGCCGAGATATAACATCAATAAATCTCTCAACTACTATGTACAATGCAAAATTTATGGTCAACTTGCAACTTGACATACATCTCCATAAAGCTATCCATTTAAGCCTCGTTTGCTGTAATGTAGATAAGATGAAAAACGAAGAAGGTCTTATTGTTCAAGATCACGAGACGTATCTTAATCAGTGTGTCCCATGTCCTTGCTCTCAATGCAAGTTGGTAATTAGACGAAAACACCGATTGTCTATAGAACACATACAACGATTTGGCGAGTTTCAATTTGAGATCATTGATTAGGCAATTGCGGATTTTTAGCAAATGGTAATTTGAAGTTAATATTAATCATGCATTGTACTCGCAAGCTAATTGAAAACCATACACAATAAGGTTGGGTCTTGTTTGCAAATTTTCTATCCAGGGGGGTGATGTCTCAACCCAAGGGGGAGTGCACCCTTTGCGGCCAATTAGAAGAGTTCGTGGACGTGCGATGGATGGATTGCAGGAGCCAATCCACCACTCGCAAGGCCCATCTATATCGTCAATGCCAGAGGAGACAGTCAACCTTCCCGTCCTACCTACAATCTTGGAGCCTGAGATGGAGGCAATGATTGATGCATTGATTCCCATGCATGTCAAGACATCTGACCCTCTTAGAGAGGAAGCATCCATACTATTAGATGATGGGTGCCGAGTATCTCGATTGAAGACATTGCTTGCACTCTTAAGTGTGCAAGCAAAATATGGGTGGAGTGATACGAGTGTGACCGAGTTATTCAGGTACCTTGCACATAGGCTTCATTGATTTTTTTTTTGACACTATTATTACAAACATTTGTGCTTTTTCAAGGTGTTTTATGATTTTTTTTAGGTTCTTGAAATATCATATATTACCACCTGCAAATACCATGCCTGAGTCTCGTGATGATGCGCGACATGTTTTACGGAAGCTTGGCATGGACTACAATAACATCCATACATGTATCAACGACTGCATATTGTTTCGAGATGAATACGAGACTATGGAGACATGTCCAACGTGTGGTGCTCACAGGTATCGACAGGACTTGCAAGGGAAAACCATCCCTCAAAAAGTTCTCAGACACTTTCCGCTCATCCCCCGCATAAACCACATGTTTCGCACGTCTGGTATGGCAAGCTTGACAACGTAGCATGTACAGAATAGGTCCACGGATGGAGTTCAACGAATATCAGCGGATTCGCGTGCATGGAGCCACATTGACTCTACCTTCTCAGGCTTTGTGCGAGAGCCAAGGAATCTTCGGCTCGGTCTTGCAATGGATGGTGTGAACCCATTCGGTCTGCGCTCAACTTTTTACAGTGTGTGGCCTATAGTGCTTGTCAACTACAACATCCATCCATAATGTCAATGAAGAAAGGACATCTCATCCTTAGCTTGCTCGTCCCGAGCCACTACAAAGTAAAAAATATGGACATGTATCTTCGTCCAATAGTTGATGAGCTTAAGATTTTGTGGGAGGAGGGGGTCACTGTGTAAGATATGAGCAGGCGCGATGGTCAGTGGTCAACCAACATTCGAGCCATTCTCATGTGGATGATGCATGACTTTCCGGGATTGGGAGAGTGCTCAGGTGAGCAGACCTCCATTCTTGCTGGTAATATCTATATTTTATCTCATTCAATCAAGTATTCACTAGGTCGTGGCTCACCTTACAGGTTTGGTTACCTCAAGTTATCATGCATGTCCATTGTGTGGGCCACAGTTAGACTCCCGAAGGTCACGAACCATGAAGAAGATGGTATATCAAGGACACGCTGGTTTCTTGCGGGAGGATCATGAACTCAGGGAAGGTTTTCTTAGACGACCTCCAACACGTATGAATGCCGCAAGCTGGTATGAGCTGAAAATGGTAAACCCGGAATCACATCCAAATGGAATGCGACGGTTCTCTGTTTTCTACAAGTTGCCATATTGGACCCACTTACAGGTCAACCACTTGTTGGATCCCAAGCATATTTTCAAGAATGTGGGCAGCTTACTATGGGACCACATCACAGGAAAGAGAGACACTATAGGGTCACGAATGGATTTGAAGGAGGTAGGTAAGATGGAGGCGCTTTGGCCGTAGTCAAGTGCTGAAGGGGGAGTGCAGCTTCCTCGTGCTCCTTGGGTTTTGTCCACCAAAGAAGAGCACATTGTGAAGCAAGTAATCAAGTTTATCCGCACTCCGACGAGTATGATGCGTTCTCTCAGGTCCGCATTTTCTAAAGATGACCAATTGTCGGGGCTAAAATCCCATGATTGGCATAAGATATATCAGGTTTGTGAACAGAATGGATTGTAATTAGCATGGGCATTTTGCAATTTGAAAAGTGGCCATTATTCATAATGCTTTCTCATTTGTGGCAGTTTGTCCTACCGATCGCGATCGTAGGATGCCTTACTCCAGAAATTTGCGGGGCCATTTACAAGTTGTCGACTTTGATGCAATGGATCTCACAGAAAGAGATTTAGAGGTCCTCTATTGAATCCGCAATGCGGGGAGTAGTGGAGACGGTCTGTCTCTTTGAGAAATACCTGCCCACTAGCATGCTCACGATACAAGTCCACCTTCTTGTGCATCTTGTGGACGAAGTGGAGATTGCTGGACCTATCCATACACGATGGATATTCTTCCTGGAGCGCTTCATGAAAACCCTGGAAGGCTTTGTGCGACAACGAGCTCGACCAGAAGGTAGCATGGCCGAAGGTTGGTTGGCGTCAGAGGCGTTAGTGCATATGTCACAATGGCTACCAATGGTGGAACCAGACAATGAAATGCTATGGATACTGAAGGACGATGATAGACTAACTTGAGATGTGGTGGTTGGAAATGGGGTAGAAAAAAGAATGGATGCCTCAATGGAAGAGAAGGTGATTCGCTTTTGTATGTTGTACCATGCCTCCATGGAGACGTGGCTTGCCAAGTACCAGATTGCAAGGCAAGATCGAGAGAAAGTGCGAGCTGAATTCTGACGCAGTACGCGTCATCGACCGATTCGATATCCCAAAGGTATGGAGGAGATGCCACGGTTTATGTCAACACGATGGTTGCATGGATCCTTGACCGCAGCATCCAGCGAAGGGACAGAGGTCTCAATGGAGAAGTGGGAGTTCTCGAGGGGATGTAGTCCAAAGGTGATGAGGGGCTTAGAATATGTCGTATCTAAATTTTATATGCGACATCTAATTTGAGTGTTTCAATGTGCAGTACAAAATATATAGTGCAGCGTGGTTGCGCGGACGACATTTTCGCGTGTAGCGTATTAACAAAATGCGCTCCACAATGGACTATGGTGTCATGGCAAGGTTTGAGCAAGAGAGCCGGCGACGAGCAACGGATCCAAACATGGTTGTGGATGAGATGGAGTATTTTGGAAACTTGTAAAGTATTATTGCGGTGGATTATCGTAGCTTCTCCATGATACTATTCGATGTGCAGTGGTTCAAAGTGGTACTTGGAGGAGCTAGAGCAACAGTTCGACGAGGTGCGACACCTTTGTGTTGCCGGCCCATTGTGAACAGGTGCATAGAGCCATTTGATTGCTAATTGTAATACGACATGGTTTATGTCACAATGGTTTGAACTCGCTTTGTACGTGTTTGTGAACAGGTAATCTTCTATCCAAACCCTCGACAACCTGGATGGTGGTATGTTATACCTTCAACTCCTCGAAGTGTGAGAGTATATGATCAAAGCGATGTTCCGGGCATAGATGAAGATAACATGAAAATAGAGGGGTCGATATTACAAGGGGTGGAGGCCGTCGCAAGCTTGGAGCCCGCATTGGCTAACAATGATGGAAATACAAGAGTCCAAGAATTTTTTGAGAACGAGGCAGACTCATTCTTTTGTGGTGACATGTCTATCGACCTTCCAGTGTATGCAGAGTTGTGTCAGGAGATTAACATGGGACCATAGGATACTTCATTCTTGGAGAATTGTATTACTCAATTTGTTGTTTAGATCTTCCATAAAGGTACATAAGATATGCATTTTAAGAGGGATTTTTTAAAAATAATTTATATTACTATGCTTTGTATAGTTGAAATTGATTATTCTAATACCATTTTTTATCTGTGTAGGTGACATTTTCAGGATGAGTCGAGGGATGAGCGATGAGGAGTTTCAGGACATGATAGCACGCATGTCTCCAGACCAGCTCGCGAGATTCAGAGAGATGGCAGACCAGGAGCTGTCTCATTCTTTGTCAGGGCGCTCTGCTAGATCTCCTTCAACGTGATCAGATGCTTTAGCTTCGAGCAGACGATCTTGACGTGCACGACTTGGGCTAGAGGGAGGGACTGCATCGGGATCAGGGGGATGCTACTGTGGAGACACGGATGTGGTGTCTCCATCTCGTCGTTCAGCTGGAACTGCGTCACCTCCAGGATTTATCACACCTATGGGGATGTCTACTCCAGTTACTCCAGCTTTTGCGCAGCCGTCAGCAGGTGGCACCCCTTTTGGTGGCACCCCTTTGAGTGCCACTCCAAGAGAGGTTACCCCCATCGGTACACCGGATGTAGAGGGGTCTCCTGGATATGCCCAGGAGCGTGGACGGAGATGGGAGAGGACCCATCTTAGCCACACTCCTAGGGGTTATGGATATTTGGTTGATAGTAGGTCAAGAGTCATCACCATGAATGATGAGGGGAGGAGGGTGATGGCTCGCATGAGAGAGTTGTGCCAACAAGTTTTTCGGCACAACGTCCTGGATCATTGGAAGAACATACCAGAGGGGAGCAAGGACTCCATAGTAGAATCCTTGCACGAGGAGTTTCCGGTGCCAGCCGCAGTAGATAGATTCTCTACGGGCTGGATGATGGATTGCATGCGTGCATACATGTCACATAGACGATCCGACACACGCAAGGCAATCAAGAGTGGGGCTGCAAAGCCCGAGTGTTTAAATGCAGACGACTGGCACCGACTGAGGAAGAAGGCTACAGATTCACCAAGATGTTGGAGTCAGCATAGCGAGAGGCGGCGAGGGCACGACTCGAGGCCGAAGTGGTCCATCATCTTGGGAGTGGCGGCCACAGGACATATTTGGAGGACTTTGTAAGTTTCTCTTTTGTTTTGCTTGTTTGTTTTTTTGAAATATTCTTTGTACTAACAATCATGTTTCTAACAGTTAGCATTTTGTTTTCTTTGCAGCACTCCATTACAAATCGCGATCCGCAAGGCCTTGAGACTCGATATGCAGAGAGGCACAGTCTCAATGCATTGATCGACCGATTGTATAGATGCGGCGGCCCTGTAAGTCACTCATCTTTCTTGTCGGTAGTTACCATGAGATATTTGAATGCATTATTGTATGGTGGATTGATGTGTTGTTTCTTTTTCTGTAGAATCCGTTCCATGCTCCTTTGCGGCGGGACGAGCTTTCGGGGGACGAGGATTTGTAGCTCGCCCTTGGATCCTTGGAGCTCACACACCTTTATTTTTTAGTCGCATGATCTATGTAAACATTTTCTATGTATTAGTGATATCCTGTTATGATTGTACCAATCGCATTTTATGCGATCATGTATTTATTTTATGTATCACTTTTATGATTTCAGTATACATTCTTTTTGTTTGCAAGCGCTTTATATATAGTAGTGCAAAAACTATTTTGTATGGCTCTCATACAGCACACACTGCTATATGTGGCAGGGCAGCAAATTTATTTTTTCCCTGTTACCATTGCTATTTGCGTCGCAAATTTACTGCTCGCGTCGCTATTGGTGTCGCTATGTGCATCGCAAACTTACTGGTTGCGTCGCTATATGCGTTGCTATATGCCAATAGCGACGTTTCTATGGCGTCATCAATAACGACGCTTTTTGCGACGACGGGGGCAAATTTTGTTGTTTGTATTTTCGTCGCTTTAAACGTCGGTATAAGGTCTATATCTTGTAGTGAAGGTGCTTATAATCTAGCTATGAGCCCTTTACACTCTATATTCATCTCTTGGGGCATGAAAAAAGGAAGAACAGTCTATGGATGGATTAAAAAACTCTCAATACATCCTAGTTTGCTCATTCTAGCTAAATATTAAAAATTAATAAAATGAAAATCTAATAATCTTCATGTATAAGCAAATAGTTTTCCTTTGAGTACATAGCCACTTCTCAATGTATCTCTTCACTATAGGAAGGGTATAAGAGAAACAAAGATGGAAGGAGAAGATAGACACAAAGGAAAAATAAAGAGAATGAGATATCTTTCTTAATCTCTCAAGATACCTTACCTTGGGGAAATGAAAAGAAGAAGATAACGCTCAAAGGCTAAAGAAATTGTGCACATAAGAATAAACCTTTCTCTTGATCTTGAACTTTAACCATCTAAGATAATTAAGGGATCTGGAAATTTGCCCATAGTTTGGCTATGGGATAATAATCACTACAAAGAAAGGGGGAATAGTGATTCCAAGTTCCGACACTAATTAGCGGCATCCCTATTTGCATTGCAAATAGTGATGGTACTTAGGTAAAACAAATGTGGCTGAAACTGGAGCATGGAATTTTGCGGAAGAGACAGCAAAAGAGGGAGTGAAAGAGGAAAGTAGAGGGAGAGAAAGAGAAGCTTCTTCCCACAGTTGCTGCAGTTGCCATTGCCTTGCCGCCATTCACGAAGAAGTGGAGAAAGTATACAAAGGGCGAAGACGAGCCGTCGCAAAGAGGAGATGAAGAATCCATCTTTGAGCCTTTGCCGTGTACATTGCTCCCTCTTTCTTTGTTCTTGTTCTTTCTCCTTTTTTGTTTGTTTTTGTTGAGAATGAGGTACATTGAGGAAGAAAGAGAGGAAATGAGAGAGGGAGAAGAAGAAAGTAAAAGAAAGAAAGAAGGATAGAGAGATAGAGAATAAACATGAAACATAATAAAGAAAGAGAGAAAGAGAAAGAGAGAGAGGGAGGCAGCAAGGGAGGGAGAGAGGAGAATGAATGAGAAAACACAAGGGGGTAGAGAGAAACAAAGAGAAACCATAGTCATGCAAGAGAACATTTCATGGTTAAAAGCTTAGTGAAAGAAACTCCCTACACCTTGACATGTCACAAGGGCCATTGCACTTGAGGAGTAACCAAGTCTTCACTAACGGGAAGCTCAACTCAACTCACTTGTTTTGATACCTTTAGGAGTGTTTTCAGAGTGCTAGATAGAGGGAAAAGAGATTATGCCAACACTTTTGATACTCTCACTTTCAAAATAAGTGCTCAAGGCTCACTTCATACCTCGAGAAGTGAACTTGAATAGTCAACCTAAGACTATTCTTAAGCTCACTTGGAACCATTTGGCGAGAATAACTTGATTGGAGGTAGCACTAATAGTGATAGTCAAGCCCTTGGACCTCATCCAACTAGATTATCAAAAGTGACTACATTGAAGAGATGACAACCCTAAGAAGACTAGGATCTCACCTTCATTAGCCTACAAAATCACTCAGAAGTGGTTGGATCATCAAAAAGAGAGTTCACACATTGTGTAGTGTTATGAAAATTGTGATTGCATGCTTGTTTGCATATGTCATAATTGAATTGGAAGTTTAATCACCATCATCATGAAGATACTTGCATTTATATTAAATTACATTGATTGTGGAAAACAATAGCCTAGTTGTGCATGCCACACCTACATACACTTGTAAGTTAGTAAAAGTGCAAATTTCTAATAAAGAAACACAAGATACATAAAGAAATAAATAAAAAAAGAAATCGCAAAATACATAAAGAAGTTCAAGAAATAGAGAGACCAGATACTGACTGACTCTAGAAACCCCTACAATCATAGCTTAGACAAAGAAAATACACTACGAAAAATAAACATTACCATAAAAAATATTCTAAAACTTACATACCACGCAATAGAGACCATATCACTAAATGATCTATACTAGCCAATAATGAAAAATTAGACAACAAGATTTTTAGCATCTACCATAGGACACATCGAACATATGACAAATTTGGAGCATGAGAGGTGTCTTCCTTAGAAGCTACCACTTGCCTAAACTAATCACTTATTAAGACCATAGTCATGCAAGAGGGGTTAGAGAGAAACAAAGAGAGGGGGAGAAAGGGAGGAAAAAAACATAAGGGGGTGGAGAGAAACAAAGAGAGGGGGAGAAAGGGAGGAAGAAAACATAAGGGGGTGGAGAGAAACAAAGAGAGGGGCAACAAAGAAAGAGAGAGATAAAGAAAGAAAGAGAAATGGGAGATAACACAAAACGAAGAGCGCAAAGAAATGGGGAGAATCAAAGAAACGGGGAGAAAACAAAGATGACAGTTGACATTTCTTTTTTGGAGTTACAAGAGAAGAAATCCCTTCTCAGATAAATTCAGAAAGAAAAAGAGAATGAGAACAAAAACAATTTATTTATCATAACATAGAGAAAATGGAAAATGATCAAGGTCCTAATGTTTAAGATCGTGAGGTGCATCTTAATCGGCATGTTCCATGTCCTTGCTCTCAATCCAAGCTGGCAATCAGATGAAAGCGTCGCTTGTCTATAGAACATGTATGATGCTTCGGGGAGTTTCAATTGGAGATCATTGATCAAGGGATCTCAGAATTTGAGAAAATGATAAGAAAAGTGTGTATCGATCATGCATTATATTCGCAAACTAATTGAATATCAGATACAACAACATTGGATGTGACTGTAAAATTTATACAAGGAGGTGACGTCTCACCCAAGGAGGAGTGCATCTATTGCGGCCAATTAGAAGAGTTTGTGGGCGTGTGATGGATGGAGTGCCTGAGCTAATGCACCACTTGCAAGGCACTACCCAATCTATACCGGCAATACCTGAGGAGACAGGCAACCTCTAAGATTTTTCTACAATCTTGAAGCCTGAAATGGAGTGGGAATTCTCGAGGGGATGTAGTCCAAAGGTGACCACATGTTTTATGAGCTACCATATCTAGATTTTATACGTGACAACTAATTAATCATTTCAATGTACATTACAAAATATATAGTGTGACGTACTTGCTCGGACAATATTTTTGAGTAGAGTGTATTGACAAAATGCGCTCCACAACAAATTGTGGTGTCATGGAAAAGTTCAAGCAAGAGAGCCGACAATGAGCCACAGATCCAAACACCCTTATAGAAGAGCTCGAGAATTTTGGAAACTTGAAAAGTATTATCAGGATGGATTATCGTAGCTTCTCAATGATCCTATTTGATGTGCAGTGGTTCAAAGTGGTATTAGAGGAGCCAGGGCAACTGTTCTCAACGAGGTCCATTTGGATTTCTTGAAATAGATTCCAAAAAAATATGGATGGATTTGCATGACACATTTGTATTTCCGGCCCATTGTGAACAAGTGCATGAACTCAAGTTTATTACGACATGGTATATGTCACAAATGTTAAATCTCTCTTGTATGTGATTTTGAATAGGTAATTTTCTATCAAAACCCCCGATAACCTCAATGGTGATATGTTGTACCTTCAGCTCCCCAAAGTGTGAGAGTATATGATGAAAGCAATGTTCCCAATGTAGATGAGGATAGTATGTAGATAGAGAGGTCGATATTCAAAGGGGTAGAGCCGCCCAAAGCTTGGAGCATATAGAGGAGGTAAAATCGAGTAACAATGATGGAAAGACAAGAGTTCAAGAATTCTTTGAGAATTGCGAAAAGCTGCAGATCTAGAGCATGACACAAACTATGGTGGATGAAAGATGAAGACCAAACTCATAATGACATGGACAAGTAAAGACAAATTGTTACATAAGTGAATTAGGTTCCAAGATGGAAGCTTGGACTCATTTGGCTATAAAGTATAAGTATGGAAAGCCTTCAGAGGGGTAGCAACATCAGCACATCAATTAATGATAGTAATAATTCTTGGCTGTAAGAAGTAGTACTCAGCATAGTATTCATATCAATTGTATGTTGTTAGCAGTACAATGATAGCAGCACAATGATAGCAACAACAGCACGTCAATTGTACATTGTCATACCATGCATGATAGATCTGCAAAGGTTAAGGTTTACACTCATTCTTGATGATCACTCCTTGCCAATTGCTGAGAGGGACAAACTTATAAAACAATTGCCATAGGTTATGCGGCTCAACAATACTTAAAGAACTCAAAAGTAGGCTATAAATATTTGACCGAGGAGTGTATCAACTTCTGATCTTTGATTTCTCAGACTAACATGGTAATAATCTGCATCAATGAGCAATGATCATGGAATCACATGGTAAAACCTGTCAATGAGAAGGGCCAAATCATGGCAGCCTCCTGTAGTGCTTAATATGTTCTTTGTGGACCCAATTCATGACCCTCTTGAAGCGTAGCCTATTTCGCCTCATAAATGCATCAAAAAAACATAAAACATTACACTATAAATGTACCACCACACAAGAATGAGAGCCATAAACATAAAATAGAATCTCTATCCTCACCCCTCAGTTGATAAGATATAAGTCTGTAGTCACCCCAACACCCTCTCACTATATCTAAGCATGATGATATATAAGAAGCCCATTCTTCACACTATTGCCCATCGTATGGGTACCTTCTTGACCCTTGTGCTCCTAAGAGAATGATATGCTCATGCAATTGATGAACTAATCCACAACATCTTTTACTAGTTGAGCAGTGCAATAAACATAAACCAAATATGAAAAACACAATATTAGTGAGTTTGGGATTCTCCCAAATCCCATTTTTTCAATACTAAAAAGGTGGCACCAGGATAACATATCCATAACTTTCTCAAAATCAGATGATGTAACCAATCATTCGAAAGCACTTGAAAAATGGAATCTATTGAGCTATAGAGCACTCGATTTAGAGTTATAGTGTTCAAGTTATGACAAGTCCAAAGAATTGACCATGTGTCCCAAACTTATGGGAAATGCCCATATTCCCCAATATGGCATTGAAACAACTATTATTCCTTGCAATATATATATACACTACTATAGAATCCATTTCTGTGAGAAAAAGGGGAAAGTTATGCGTTATTCCTCTGTTCTCACTCCATTTCCTTCAGGCTTGAAAATGTCATGCAACAAAAAATATTAAAGCATACTTGTCTAGAATAATCTCGTGCTTCCTCGACATAGCAAGCCTCCAATACAATTTTCCCTAACATCAGCCTCAATACATGCTTCTAGACCTTGAATGCTTAAATACTACTGGCCCATACTAGCACCTTTCACCTTTGAGTTCCTACACATCACTAGAATGTTTCTAACGCTCCTGTACTTCACATGAGCACTAAGAAATCCTTGATGGTACATACAGCCTATCCTACAATTCAGCATCAATGTTGCACCAATTCTTCTCACCATTGTAGGACAGGTCAAGACAAGAGCAAAAATATTATCCCATGATTAGGATACACACTTGTAGATGGATATAACCAAAATGGGAAGTTTTGTGAATTCATATCAAGATTTTGGATGTATGCCCATATGTCTTCAAGATGCAACCAAAAGTGACTAAGTCAATGTAAAACACTTTCAGTTTCATCTATTCAAAATCTTTCAATGCTTACTCACCATACCCATTGTGCTCATATTCTATAAATGATACATTCCATGAGACTAGACTCCAAACTATGCTTCTCAAACACCTCTTACACTTTTCACCACAAGGATATAGGAGAATAGTGATGGGCATTTCCAATGCAAATTAGTGGCGTTGCTATTTACGTCGCATTGATAGTACTCACAAGAAAAAAAGCGGGCCGAAACCCAAGTGCGGCATTTTGTGCAAAAGAGCAAAAGAGAGAGCGAACTATATCGTGCGTTTGACAGGGAAAGGGAGAGAAAAAGGGATAAGGAGAGCTTTTCACTGCCGCCGCCGCCATTTACGAAGAAGAGGAGGAAAGGCACGAAGGGCGAAGAGGAGCCTTCATCGCGAAGAAAAGCCGCGGAATCCATCCTCGGGCCTTTCTAGTGAGTGCATTGCTCCCTCTTAGTTTGCTTTTTTTTGCTCATTTTTTTTTCTTGTTTTTGTTAAAAATGATGTGTACTGAGAGAGAAAGAGAGGAAATGAGAGAGAGAGAGACAGAGAAAAAGAAATGAGGAACAAGAGAGAGGAAATAAACATGAAACACGATAAAGAAAGAGAGAAAGAGAGAGAGAGAGGGGGAGAGAGGAGAATGCATGGATAAAAAACAAAGAGAGGGTAATATCTTGTTCTTTAATTTCTTCTTTTGTTGTTTGTAGTAGTAGTACTAGTAGTGGTGGTGGTGGTGGTGGTGGTGGAGAGAGAGAGAGAGAGGTTGTAATATTTCTGTTGAACAATATTACGAGGCCGCGTGAGATTCATGCAACGACAATTCCAACATTGAAGATACGGACGGTGCGATACTTATATTGTACACAACATGACCCTCCACTGGCAAAAATCGAGACTAAGGTTTAAAGAAATCGCATATCTACATGTGAACGTCCTCTTGGGAGGAGGTCAAGAGGATAATGTTATAATTATTGCAATTTTTTTTATTACCATCACCTAGCCGAAGCGTGGCTGAGGAAAGGTGATGGAGTGAAATGGAATTAGAGAGGTGGAGGGGAGGATAGGCAGGTGGGGCTCCACGTGGGAGGGAGCTCTCCCCCTCCCTTCAACTATATAAACCCTTGTGGAGGAAGGGGAGTAGGAAAGGAAGAAGAGGGTGTGGTAAGGCTGACAGAAAGGACATAGTCCTGAGGAGGACGAAGTACGGGCCGCCCTCGTCGTGAGCAGAGGGAGGGAGGAAAGTTGAGGAAATTGTGTGTGAGGAGGGAGTCGTGAAGTACATCTATGCAGGTGCCACGATCGTGTGTGAAGGGGAGCTGAGGGGGTCGTGAGCATGATAGAAGAGAGCTGCTGCTTGGGCTGTGAAGCCGTCGGCTGAAGCCGGACATCGCCACCTGCAAATTCGCCCGCCTTACTCTACCACATGGTTTCACCATGCCCTAGAAGCTTCCTGGAAGCTTCTTGAAAGCTTCTAAGGGCCTCCTCCAAGCCCCCTTCCTGTGGGGTTCCACCCAAGTTCATTTAAACCACCTTCCCATGGATTTTCCCCCACAAGTTCTCTAAAACCTTTTAAAGCCCCATTCCCATGCAAGGTTTTATAATAACCCCCCCCCCCCCAGGATTTAAGCACCCCGTCTCATGGAATTTTCCATACAAGTCCCTTTTGGGCCATTTAGCCCCGATTTCTTCAAAACCCCTTTTTCCTTGCATCCTTGGGAATTAAGCCATTTCCCCCCCTTGCATCCCCCCCATAAAGCTCACACTAGCTGGGTTTTTAAGCCCCTTTCCATAGCATTTCCACAAGGCTTTTAACCCCGTTTCCTTTTAAAGCCTCCCATTGCAATCCTACACAAGCCATATTAGTAGGTTTTAAACCCTCTTTTCCGTTGGTTCTCCTTAAGTTCACTCTAACCACCGGATTCAAAAACCATCTTTCCTATTGCAACTCCCACAAGCCTATTTTTCTAACCGAATTAAAAGGCCCTTCCCTTTTGAACCCTCCGAAAGCCCAAATTTCTTTCCCCTCTTACGCTTTGAGGAGGAAGCCTATAAGGTCTTCCAAAGCCCAATTCCACAAGATGGAGCATCGGTCAAGGAAGCGGATTCTCAAAGGGCATTGCGTGTGGAAGGGAGACGGGCCAAGATCATAAGTCTGCGCGGCCAAGACAAGAAGGTCGCACACACGATGGCCCCTAAAAAGGCATAAGGCGCAACCGCAGGAGTATCATCTCCTAACATTCATGTGGACATTTCACCGAATCCACAAGTCCAGGTTTTTTCCCTTTTTTTTTATTTACATCGTAATATTGCAATTATGCATGGTTAATTCACGGAAGTAGGATGCATTTTTTACGATTGAGGAATATTGGCTATCTTAAGGGAAATAACTAACAATTGAAGAATCGGTCATTTGTATTTCTCAAAGAAATGAATGAAAGAAGAACATAAGACGTCTATGCATTCTTAGCAAATTGTTTTGATGCATTGCAAAGTAATGAATTCGATTTAACTAATGACGATCATTCCAAAGGTGAAATTATTGTAGTACACTTCGATTATGCATGGAAAGATTAAATCACATGTCGCATTGTTAGACATCTCTTTCTTCACAATGATTCATTAAAGAAGGTTGCTAACAACCGTAGGATTAATTTGCAAGGCAAGGAAATGATTCTAGGGCTGCATGAAGTAGATTAAACTCTAGGCAATTGGCATAAATCTTGTTCAACTGCATAGTAGTTAGAAAAGGCTGCATGGTTTGTTTTAAACATAAAACCCTAAAGCTTAGTAGCATGAAACTTGAATGCATGTTCTAGAAGGATCAATAGAAATTATGCCGCAACTTAGCATATGCTTTGATCTTAACCAAAAAAGTTAGGGTTTATAAATCTAATCATACGTAGGCAATGAATCATGTGATTATGAGAATGGTATCGTAAATATCTTCAAGAATTGACAAGTAAATTGGTTTACCCTAAACACCTAAACCGCGAAGGAATCTCTTAAGAATGGTTAAATCGATGCAACATATCCCAAGTGCTAACTAGGGTTTAGCACGTTGAGGACCTGACCTAGTCGATCTTCTTGCCAAGCTAAAACTCTCATACCCTAAAGACTTGCCCACATTCACGGAATGTAGGGACAATAGGACATACTTGCGAGAAACGATATAGGGATTTTACCCTAAGGATTTCTAAAACGATGAAACTCGGTTTGAATTGGAACCCTAGGATCGACAATGTAGGCCTAGTGCAATCAAGAACGGATTGGATATGAAGACATCCTAACCGTGTTTGCTATCTAATCATGATTCCATGATTAGAAGAGACGGTTCGATGGGTAAAATAGTCCAATGGATTAGATGCGACACTTGTGCAACAAGTTGCAGAGTTGCATGATATTGTGGTTTGATCAAAAGAAAATGGACAATTACTCGAAATGAGTTTGGAAGATTCTTGCGCAAGTTTATCTTGAAAGAGGATAAATAGTCAAATGAGTTTGCCAGATTCTTGTGCAAGTTTATCTTGAAAGAGGATAAATAGTCATCTTGATATAGTAGCTTTCTTGGGAAAAGTGACCAAGATAAGGGGATTAGATATTTTCTTGGAAGCAAAGGACCAATCAATAATTTGGAGCAATATATTTTCTATTAATAGAACTTAAGGTATTGGTTAAGTTGGGCTAATAGGGTACGGCCCCAACCCAAAGACATAAGGGTTAACAAACAAACCCTTGGGGATCTTGCCGAGTCGCAATTGATCCTGGAGGATTGAATGCTGGATGCATTCAGAGAGAATGTTTGACTCCTTAGCAGTTGGCCAAATTAATGACCACTGGAAATGGTTATGCCTGTAACAATTTAAAGAGCACTGTTTGCTTTGTTTGCTCAAGGAATTAAAGGATGAAAATATATCTAATGCTTTTGGTTGACGGCCTGAAGGGAGAGGCTGCCTCAGTTACCCCTGAATGTCTACATGACCCTAACCAAGGGGATTGTTAGCCGCGCCCGGAAGGTGGACCGAACCCGCCGCGAGAGGTCTCTCCCTTGAGCACTACTTGGAGGAGGAGGACGCATGGGTGCCAAGGGGGGCTCTGGCCGTAAATCCCTCGCCTCCGGGCCTTGCACAAGAGGCCAACATGACTCTGGATTGGATCTTGAGGCCTCGATACTAGTCTACGGACAGAATCTTAGATTAGTAATCCCTGTGGATCACTAGATAGCCTTCGGACAGATTATGATAAGCCTAAGGGCTGGACTTTATAAATGTATTCCAAAGATAAATATGATAAACTGTTGAAAAAGAACTTGTTTGTCACTGTTTTTCTATGTCAAGTGCTAAGATTACGTGAAGGAACCGGTGCCTAACGGGCTAATTAAGAAAGTTGCTTGTGGTAGATAATTAGATAAATGAACCAACTTGAGGAAAGTGCGGTGGATGTGGCCATGGGTCCATCCTACGGATGGGTGGTCTCAGTTCGCCGGGAACTTTTCTCAATCATAATGGACACCAAGAAGATCATCTCAAAGGAAATGAATAGCAAAGGCGTTGACCTAGACTCTAGGTTACAATAATCCCAATTTACACTGTTCTAGGGGAACGGAATGGGGATATGCCTTATGGCAGAGAGGTCGAGCTTTGCATCCCTTTTGTTTCCCATTCTCCTTGAACCAAGTGCAGCATGAATTTGCTTGGGCCCTGGCGTTTCTGGGTAAAGTAGTTCGCTCGAGGTTCGACGCTAGTTGCCATTTAGGAAATGACCATTAGGGAAAAACTTGATTCAGGTCGGTCCTAAGTGGGAACGGCCACAATACTTCTGCTACGTGGCAGAAACGGAAAGTCCTAGATCGCGAACCCTGTGACATTCCATGGGAGTGCTGGGTGGAGCTTTCTAGACCTCCTTTCCGATGGAATGCTAAGACGCGTCCTGAAGGGAATAGGTAGACACGTTACAGTTGGTATCAGAGCGAACCAACGAAGGATTTATTTTTAAGAAATCTTAATAAGAAGAAGTAAAGAAAATATTGTTGTTTCGAACATTTCCTTACTTTTGATGCTGTCTTGCAGAATTACGAAGCTTGGAACAGGTTCTTAGTGTTTCGAGTCATGTTTATGACCGTGATGCATTCCCCGGATTATCGACAAAGGGTTGAGATGATGAACATCCAAGATCGTATTTTTAATCCATTGCCTTTGTACGTGGAACGAAGATGGAAGGGTGACTCAGGAATCTACTACATAGCTGCCCACCGGTTTGCATATCTTCAAACCAACCTAAAGAGGATCAAGTGGTTGGAAGACCTGAAGATCGTGAAGCTGTTCATTTTTGTGGAGGCTCATGTAAACTCAACTTTACATATTCAAGGTCGGAGGGTTGAGTTGAACTCCTATGTATATGAGGAAGTGACCCATGTAATCCCCGCCGACAGGATCAAGGTATTGGGGCGCTATGAGAAGAATGGGTTTCAAAGGAAAGGATACCCTAATATTCCGATGACTTACCAATTTCTGAAGATCCATGACCTGAAACCATACTATTATCCAATTCCCATAGATAAATGTAATAAAATATTATTCTCCCCAAACTAAATGTAAACAATTATCCTATCATCTCAAGAAATATTGTACTCTGAAAGGGTTAGACCCATATAAATGCAATAAGACTTCTTTTTATCAATGTCTCTTTTGTCCATGAGAATTGAAAAAAAGTTAAGTGGCTAGGATTCTTGGTTGATAGCTGAATTGGGTATGAATTATAAATCATAATGATTAGCGAGTTATAATGTTAAGAATCCTTTATCCAAGCACAACCCTAGGTACAGATTCCCAGTTCGCCTCCTATATCAAGTACTACTATAATCCATGAGAAGAAGTTTCTTCTCAAGCAGATTAAGCTGTCCGAATTTGACGGAAAAGGTAGGACTGTCCACACGAATGCTGAATTTTGGATAGAGTCTATGGAGGATTACTTTGAAGTAGCCGGTACTGCACTCGCCAATCAGGCTATGCTCGCCAAGCTGAAGCTCACCAGCGAAGCCCGGCTTTGGTGGAAGCAATGGTGCAGAGATCAAGAGACCACGGAAGGATCTACTACCTGGGAAAAGCTAAAGAAAGCCGTGCAAGGAAGATACTTACCACCTACGTATCGCATGCAGAAAATGAATGAGCTCTACAAGCTGAAACAGTTGGGACTCACTCTTGACACATACTACTCTAAATTTGTCTCACTTCTTAAGTATGTGCCACAGATGGACATGACACAGCAGGTGCCAAAATTTTGTGCTGGTTTAAATCCACCAGTGAATACCCGTCTTGAATCTATGTACCCATCAAATCTTCAAGACGCACTCATTTGAGCTGCGCCTATAATTTAGGAGGTGCAAGCTAGGCCAAGAAGTAACAAAACTTGGTCTTATAATGACCCGAACAGAGGAGCATATAGGCCTCAAATAAAGAGAGTTCAAGGTCAAAATCGGGGACAAAGAAAAAAAGCAATGACTAATAATGTCAACAACTTTGTCCCTACCCAAAGCAATGGCCAAAACCTCCATTGTTTCCACTGCAACGAGCCTGGTCATTTCAAGAGGCAATGTCTCAAGATTGGAGGAGGACATTGCCAAGCATCTTTTGAAGGAACTTGTTGTGGCCAGGGAGCTGCTACCCGAGGCATATGATAAACTGTCTGCATTGCCAACAGGGAAATGATGGAAGAAGAAGATCCACCCATGGAAGCAGTATTTGAAAGGGCGAGAGTCCATGCCGCTCTTCACAAGAAAGGGCCGAATCGCCAGTTTTCGGTGATTTAGACACCATTGGATTATCAAGGTAAAGGTTTCAAGACCTTGATTGATTGTGGCAGTACACATTCCTTTATCTCACCAGCTTGTGTAAGAAGATTAGGAATAGCCATAGTAGAAGCACCTACCTTGCTTCTGGAATTAGCAAATGGTCGTGAGGTCACTTGTACCAGAAAAACTGCTAAGGTGGAATTCTTTTTGGGAGGAAAGATGACTTCGGTCAAATTCAGAGTCATGAACTTAGGTATCCATGAGTTTCTACTCGCAATGGATTGGCTTAAACCTAATGACGCCCACATTCATTGTGGAAAGGTCCAAGTTTCCTTTCGAAAATTTGAAGGGGAATTGGTCACAACTCAAGGCGAGGCTAGAAAGCCAAAAATTCAATTGGCCAAAGCATCTCGGATTATAAAGGGAGTCAGAAAGGGACTACCTATCTACTTAATTAAGCTCAATAAGTTAGATCAGAAGCAGGAGTCTAGTGAAGAACCTTCATGGCTAAAGGAATACATAGACGTATTTCCTAAAGAGTTGATAGAACTCCCACCTCAAAGAGAAGTGGATCATGAGATCAAGCTAGTACCAAGAGTTGCGCCAATTGCAAAGAGACCTTATAGAATGTCCATCCTGGAAGCAATTGAGCTGAAGGAACAACTCAAGAAATTGCTAGATCAGGGCTACATCTATCCTAGCAGTTCACCATGGGGAGCTCTAGTACTATTCCGGAAAAAAAAAATGGAACGCTTTAACTGTGTATTGATTATAGAGGGCTGAATCAATCAACTGTCAAGAACAAGTACCCTATTTCTAGAATAGATGAGCCTCTTGATCGTCTTCAGGGTGCGAAAATCTTTTCCAAGATTGATCTCAGGTCTGGTTACTATTAGATAAGGATCAAGGATGAAGACATCCCAAAGATGGCATTCAACACAAGATATGGACACTTTGAGTTCCTAGTTATGTCATTTGGGCTCACGAATGCGCCTGCCACCTTCAACAAGTTAATGCAGGATATCTTTAGGCCATATCTTGATGACTTCATGCTCATCTTCTTTGACGACAATTTAGTCCATTCCAAATAGGAGGAAGATCATGAACCCCAACTTCGGATTGTCCTTGAGATAATGAGAGCACATAAGCTCTATGCACTCAGTCGTCGCAAGGCATTCCTTAATTCTCTAATCTTGCAAAATCCATCAACAGCTAGATCTCTAGCCATAAAGGTGTCCATGCCAAACAACCCAAAACTTGAGCTAGCTAGAGAGGAAGCATGCCATGATCCATCCTATCAAAAGATGCTAAGGGAGATCCCTATCAAGGACCAGGACCAAAAGCTACAGGCTAAGTATCATGAATTCTCTATCAATAGTGGACTTGTCTACTATAGAAGGAGGTTTTGTATACCGGAAAGCCAGTCACTTAAGTAGAAGATATTGTGGGAAGCTCATGATTCCCCTTTCTTAGGACATCCTGGCTATGCCAAGACTCTCAATGCAGTTAGGAAGAGCTACTATTAGGAGAGGCTTAAAGGTGACGTTCTCAAATATGTCACCGAGTGTTTGTCTTGTCAACATATCAAAGCCGAGCATGTCAAAATGCCAAGAAAGTTACAACCACTCGATATTCCCCAAATGAAATGGGAATTCATGGACTTTGTTGTTGGCCTATCCCAAGTTCAAGGAGGATACCACTTCATCATGGTTGTGGTTGACATGCTTACTAAGATTGCACACCTTATTCCAGTAAAGACAAACTATAAAGCCTCAGACATTGCAAGGTTGTTTATCAAGGAGATATTCAAGCTACATGGGCTACCCAGACGAATCATTAGTGATCGTGATTCTCTCTTCACATCACACTTCTGGAGAGCTATCTTTGAAGCCATTGGGACTCCACTCTATTTTAGCACAGCTTACCATCCCCAAACTGATGGCCAAATGGAGCAAGTAAATCAAGTCATCGAGGATATGCTAAGGGCACACTGCTGTCGTGAACCAAATATGTGGATTCAATACTTGCCTTTGGTTGAATTTGCCTACAATGCTTTTTACCAACAAAGCATTCAGATGACCCCTTTTCAAGCATTGTATTGTCATGACTATCGAAGTCTCCTAAACTTCTTAGATCCAACCTTGAGGGTTGAAGCTTCAAGGCAGATGTTGGAGGAGATGGATAGACAGAAGGCATACGCGGATTTGAAGTGTCAAGAAAGAATCTTCGAGGAAGGAGATATGGTCTTCATTCACGTATGCCGAAACAAGAGTTTCCTATCCTTAGGAGTTTGCAAGAAGCTAAGTCCAAGGTATTGTGGACCATACAAGAATCTCAAGTGCCTAGGACCTAATGCTTATAGACTACAACTCCCTGAGAACCTAAAGGTTCATAATGTATTCCATATCAGCCTATTGAAGAAGTATGTACCTAATCCTAGCCATGTACTTGATGACCAACAAGTTATAATGCCTAGCAAAGGAGTCCTTGAGCTACAGCCTGACAGGATCTTAGATGTTAGGGAGAGACAACTAAGATCCAGAACCTTGAGAGAATGCCTCCTCTAGTGGAAAGATTATCTTGAGGAGGATGCCACTTGGATAGATGAAAGCACTCTCAACCATCAATATCCCCAATTTATCTCGAGATGAGGACATCTCGATTCCTCTAAGGGGGAGAGAATGTAATATTTCTGTTGAAAAATATTACGAGGTCGCATGAGATTCATGCAACGACAATTCCGACATTGAAGATACAAAAGGTGAGATCTTTATGTTGTACACAACATGACCCTCCACTGGCAAAAATTGAGACTAAGGTTTAAAGAAACCGCATATCTACATGTGAACCTCCTCTTGGGAGAAGGTCAAGAGGATAATGTTATAATTATTGCAAACTTTTTTATTACCTTCCCCCAATCGAAGTGTGGCTGAGGGAAGGTGATGGAGATAAATGGAATTAGAGAGGTGGAGGGGAGGATAGGCATGTGGGGCTCCACGTGGGAGGGCGCTCTTCCCCTCCCTTCGACTATATAAACCCCTGTGGAGAAAGGGGAGTAGGAAAGGAAGAAGAGGATGTGGTAAGGCTGACAGAAAGGAGATAGTTGCGAGGAAGAGAAAGTACGGGCCATCGTCGTCGTGAGTAGAAGGAAGGAGGAAAGCTGAGGAAATTGTGTGTGAGGAGGGAGTCATGAAGTACATCTGCGATAGGCTATCGCGATCGTGTGAGGAGGGGAGTTGAGGGGGTCGTGAGCCTGATAGAAGAGAGCTGCCGCCTTGGCTGTGAAGCCACTGGCTGAAGCCTAGACATCGCCAGCTACAAATGCAGCCGCCTTACTCTACCACGTGGTTTCACCATGTCACAAAAGCTTCCTGGAAGCTTCTTGAAAGCTTCTAAGGGCCTCCTCCAAGTCCTCCCTTCCCATGGGGTTCCACCCAAGTCCATTTAAACCCCCTTCCCATGGATTTTCCCCCACAAGTTCTCTAAAGCCTTTTAAAGCCCCCTTCCTGTGGGCTTTCGTAAGCCCCTTCCCAAGCGGTTTTTATAAACCCCCCCCCCCCCCCCGGGATTTAAGCACCTCTTCCCGTGGAATTTCCCATACAAATCCCTTTTGGGCCATTTACCCCTGATTTCTTCAAAACCCCTTTTTCCTTGCATCCTCGGGAATTAAGCCCTTTCCCCCCCTTGCCTCCCCCCATAAAGCTCACACTAGCGGGGTTTTAAAGCCCCTTTTCATAGCATTTCCACAAGGCTTTTAACCCCGTTTCCTTTTAAAGCCTCCCATTGCATTCCTACACAAGCCATGTTAGTAGGTTTTAAACCCTCTTTCCCGTTGGTTCTCCTTAAGTTCACTCTAACTGCCGGATTCAAAAACCATCTTTACTATTGCAACTCCCACAAGCCTATTTTTCTAGCCGAATTAAAAGGCCCTTCCCTTTTGAACCCTCCGAAAGCCCAAATTTCTTTCCCCTCTTAAGCTTTGAGAAGGAAGCCTATAAGGTCTTCCAAAGCCCAATTCCACAAGACAGAGCATCGGTCAAGGAAGTCGATTCTCAAAGGGAATTGCACGTGCAAGGGAGACGGACCAAGATCATAAGTTTACAGCCACGGCAAGAAGGTCGAATACACGATGGCCCCTAAAAAGGCACAAGGCACAACCGCAGGATGATCATCTCCTAACATTCATGTGGACATTTCACCGAATCCACAAGTCGAGGTTTTCTTCCTATTTTTTGATTTACGTCGTAATATTGCAATTATACATTGTTAATTTACGGAAGTAGGATGCATTTTTTACAATTGAGGAACATTGGCTATCTTAAGGGAAATAACTCACAATTGAAGAATTGGTCATTTGTATTTCTCAAAGAAATAAACGAAAGAAGAACATAAGACGTCTATGCATTTTTAGCAAATTGTTTTTATGCATTGCAAAGTAATGAATTCAGATCAACTAATGACCATCATTTCAAAGTCGAAATTATTGTAGTACACTTTAATTATGCATGGAAAGATTAAATTGCATGTCGCATTGTTAGACATCTCTTTCTTCTCAATGATTCATTAAAGAAGGTTGCTAACAACCATAGGAATTTGCAAGGCAAGGAAATGATTCTACGGCTGCATGAAGTAGATTAAACTCTAGGCAATTGGCATAAATCTCGTTCAATTGCATAGTAGTTAGAAAAGGCTGCATGGTTCATTTTAAACATAAAACCCTAAAGCTTAGTAGCATGAATCTTGAATGCATGTTCTAGAAGGATCAATAGAAATTTTGCCACAACTTAGCATATGCTTTGATCTTAACTGAGGGTTGAATCAATCAACAGTCAAGAACAAGTATCCTATTCCTAGAATAGATGAGCTTCTTGATCGTCTTCAGGGTGCAAAGATCTTCTCCAAGATTGATCTCAGGTCAGGTTACTATCAGATAAGGATCAAGGAAGAAGATATTCCAAAGACGGCCTTCAATACAAGATATGGGCACTTTGAGTTCCTGGTTATGTCATTCAGGCTTACGAATGCACCTGCTACCTTCAATAGATTAATGCATGACATTTTTAGACCATATCTTGACGATTTCGTGCTTGTCTTTTTCGATGACACTTTAGTCTATTCTAAACAGGAAGAAGATCATGAATCTCAACTTCGGATTGTCCTTGAGACAATGAGGTCACATAAGCTGTATGCAAAAATGAAGAAGTGTGCATTATTCAAGCGTCAGATTGAATATCTTGGATTCATAGTATCATCAGAAGGAATATCAATAGAACCAGCCAAGGTCAGAGATATGCTTGAATGGCCAACACCAGTATCTGTCAGAGAAATACGTAGCTTTCTTGGATTGACAGGATGGTATAGGGTCTTCATAAAAAACTATGCTTTGATTGCAGCACCTCTTACAGACTTACTAAAGAACCAAACTTCCATTACATGGTCAACTTCCAAACATAATAGCTTCGATAGATTGAAGAAAAGTTTGGTATTAGCACCTATTCTAAAACTTCTTGACCTCAATAAGGAGTTCGAGGTAGTAACAAATGCTAGCATTCTTGCCTTGGGGTGTGTAATTATGCAGGAAGGTCATCCAGTAGCATACTCTTCAAGGAAATTGAAGAGTCATGAAAAGAATTATGCCACACATGATCTAGAATTACTAGCTGTCATCCATGGCCTAAAGCTTTGGAGACACTACCTGTTGGGTAACAGGTTTACTCTAGTAACCGATCATAAGAGTCTCAAATGGATTTTTACCCAGAACGAGCTCAACATGAGGCAACGTTGGTGGATTGAAGTGTTGGAGGAATATGATTTTGAAATCAAGTACCGACCAGGGAAGGAGAATGTAGTTGCCGATGCACTCAGTCGCAAGGCATTCCTAAATTCCCTAATCTTGCAAAACCCATCAACGGCCAGATCTCTGGCTACAAAAGTATCTATGCCAAACAACCCTATACTTGAACTAGCTAGAGAGGAAGCATGCCATGATTTGGCCTACCAAACAATGCTAAAGGAAATATCTACCAAGGAGCAGAATCAAAAGTTGCAAGCTAAGTATCAGGAATTTTCCATTGATAATGGACTTGTCTACTACAGAACAAGGCTGTGAATACCAGCAAGCTAGTCACTTAAGCAGAAGATAATATGGGAAGCTCATGATTCCCCTTTCGCAGGACATCCTGGCTATGCTAAGACTCTTAATGCAGTTAGAAAGAGCTACCATTGGGACAGGCTCAAAGGTGACATTCTCAAATATGTCACTGAGTGTTTGTCTTGCCAACGTATCAAAGCCAAACATGTCATGATGCCAGGGAAACTACAACCCCTTGACATTCCTCAAATGAAATGGGAATTCATCAGTATGGATTTTGTTGTAGGCTTACCTCAAGTCCAGGGAGGATATAACTCCATCATGGTTGTGGTTGACATACTTACTAAGGTTGCACACCTTATTCTAGTGAAGACAAACTATAAAGCCTCCGACATTGCAAGATTGTTTATCAAGGAGATATTCAAGCTACATGGGTTACCCACAAGAATCATTAGTAATCGAGATTCTCTCTTCACATCACACTTCTGGAGAGCTATCTTTGAAGCTATTGGGACTCAAATTTGCTTTAGCACCACCTACCATCCCCAAACGGATGGCCAAACAGAGCGAGTAAATCAAATCATCGAAGATATGCTTAGGGCATACTACTGTCGAGAGCCAAAGAGGTGGATTCAATACTTGCCATTAGTTGAATTTGCCTACAATGCTTCTTACCCAGCAGAGCATTCAGATGACCCCTTTTCAGGCATTATATGGTCATGATTGTCGAAATCCTCTAAACTTTTGTGATCCAACCCTAAGGGTTGAAGCGTCAAGACAAATGTTGGAAGACATGGATGATCAAATAAAGTCAATAAGACAAGACATACAAGTGGCCAAGGATAGACAAAAGGCATACGCAGATTTGAAGCGTAAAGATAGAGTCTTCGAAGAAGGAGACATGGTCTTCATTCGTGTACGCCCTAAAAAGAGTTCTCTATCCCTAGAAGATTGCAAGAAGCTAAGTCCAAGGTATTGTGGGCCGTAAAAAATCCTCAAATGCCTAGGACCCAATGCTTATAGGTTGCAACTCCCTGAGAACCTAAAGGTTCACAATGTATTCCATATCAGCCTATTGAAAAGATATGTACCCAACCCTAACCATGTACTCGATGACCAACAAATTGTAATGCCTAGTCAAGGAATCCTTGAACTAAGGCCAGATAAGATCTTAGATGTTAGGGAGAGACAGTTAAGATCCAGAACCTTGAGAGAATATCTCGTCCAGTGGAAAGATTATCCCAAGGAGGATGCCACTTGGGTAGATGAAGGCACTCTCAACCATCAATATCCCCAGTTTATCTCGAGATGAGGACATCTCGATTCTTATAAGGGAGAGAGAATGTAATATATTAAATAAATAAAAGGAAAAAAAATTAGCTCTTTTATGGCGGCGCATGTGCTATGTCGTGACGCCGCGAGAGCTACGGGGATCGATAGGGAATAGAGGGCAGGGGGGGCCAGCAAGCTCCCGCTGGAGCTTGCTCACGACCCTCTCCATGCATATCGACAGGCAAGGGGGGGAGGATTCCCTCCCCTCCCCTATATAAAGAGGAGAGGGTCGTAGTTGAAAGAAGAAGGAGGAGGGAGGATACTAAGCTGCTGCCATCCACGTGCTGTGAGAAGAGGAGGAGGCCTCGTGTCGCTGCCGAAGGCCGTAGAAGGGCTGTTGAGCCACCGCCACGGCTGTCACCCTCGTAGCCGACGGACGGCTGGCTATCCCCCCCCACATCAGTGTAGCTTCTCTAGGAAGCTTCCTAAGGGGGGGCTAATTAAGCCCCCTTTCACCCCCCTTATATCCCTTTTAAACTTTTCACCCCCTCCCTCCACCCCATAACTCTTTTTTTTTCACAGCACCCTAAGCTTTTTTTTAAATCCCCCGTGTCCCCATTACTTCTTTCTTTTTTCCCCCCTGGACCCCAAATCCAAACCATCATCATGGGCCCCGAATATTGTCCCGTGAGGAAAAGATAAGGAAGGGAACTAGAGAGGAGAGAAGAAGAAAATAGTGGTGTGAAAGAAGTAAAGGGTGGAAAAAGATAAAGAAGAAAAGTAGAGAGGAGTGAAGGAGAAATGAGTAGTGTGAGAGAAGTAGAGGGTGGGAAAAGATAAAGAAGACTAAGAAAGGAGTAAAAGAGAAAGAGTAGAGAAGGAATAGAGGGAGGTAGAAGGGTAAAAAGGGAGGAAAAAAAGAGGAGTGAAGGAGGAAGAGTAGGGAAGGAGAAGAAAAAAGTAGAGGAAGTGCAATGAAAGAGAATAAGTGCCTTCTATACCTTTTACCCCAAGCCTAAAGTTCTCCAAGGGTTCATGTGGTTGCAAAACCACACTCACCCATAAACGTTTTGCCAAGTATAGACCCTATAGGGCCTCACTACAACAAAAAGGCTCCATAGACGGGCTTGTAGACACAATATTTGAATTGTGAAAAAAAAAGTTAGGTGCGTTTATTAACGCGTCTATTTTCGCGTCTACAAAATCGCGTCTAAAAGCGCGCTTATAGGGAGAAGTAGACGCACATGTAGACGGGCCTATAGACGCAGATATAAACGCGCTACGTAAATATATAATCATATTTATAAAAAAGTGGATATATTCATATTGTGCGTCTATACACACGTGTATTTACGTGTCTATAACCGCGTTTACACTGAAAGTTTTTGACGATAATAGACGCGCATTTATCCTGCAATTTAGACGCGGGGATAGACGTGCAAAACAAAGGTATTAAAAAAAAAAACCAGAGAGCATGTGGCTTTGCCCCCATCAACATCAAATTGTATACTTAGGGAAAACAGAGAAAGATTATTTCGAAGATTGGATATTGAAAACAAAACAATGTATGTAGCACACGAAATTTCATATATATAGATGAAACGTTTTTACATTATGAGTTCTAGTGCTTGTGACCTCATGGTCACAAGCACTAGCTGAAAGTAATACATATCAAAAATGAAAATTACAAGCCAAGGGGAGGCATGCATGCATGGGGCTCCTCTATATCTCTTCAGAAGAGGCATCATCATCGCTACCACCACCGCTGCTTGTGCCGCTGCCGTTGCCGCCACCGCTACTGCTAGTCCCCCTTCGCTATCCTCAACTGCATCAGGGTTCACCTACACAAAGGATTAAAGTATATAAATACCATTACAAACAATAAATCATATTGATCTATAGTTTTCATGTAAAAAATAAAAAATACCTCTTTTAGTGGTGAAATCCTCATGGCGCGATTATATTGCTCCTCCGTGATGAGTCCCTCCTCGTAGAAATGATGCCAAGTGGATGCCCGGTTATGACCTTGATGGTAGCCTACCTCTCTAGGAGTAGGCATCCTACCAACGATATGGAACTACAAAACAATTTGAACATACAATGTATTAAAACACACTACATAATGAAGTGAAACAAATTACAAAATTTAATTTAAAAAAAGGAATCAAATAATACTTACAAACTCAGCCTCCCATGACTTCCTGCCACCCGATCCATAATGCGACAATCCCATGGTTGCCATCTGGATACGTCGCGCCTCTGCATGCTGTCAACTTGTCATTTTCTCCGTTGCTCTCTTCTTGGCCTCTTTCCACTCCTTGCGGTGGCAATTGGATGGTTGGCCATATCCAGGGCGCCCCTGCTCTTGTCTCCGCAATGACTCCTTGGCGTGCGTCATAAGGTGAGACCTCTTGTTATGAAGCGCGTCTCTCACCTTTGACCGTCCCCAATCATCTGAGAATCATGAATTCTCGGGATTAGGGTACCTTTTATGTACTGCACGCAGCACCTCTTCCAACAAACCATTTTTTTGGTGCTTGAAGGGAATCATGCAATCTTTGTATGTGGCATGCACGACACTCCTCAAGTAGGCTATCACTTCCCTCCCCTCGAAGTCATGCAAGATACCACCAACGTCAGTAATAGAGTAGTACATTTGTGGAGGCTCACCTCTCTCATTTTCCGGTGAGAGTGATTGAGAGCCACCACCTAGGCAACCCCCACAAAGCCCTTGACCTCCTCGTCCTCCCGCACCACTCTCCCTCCTCCCTCGACGTGCACTATCCTCTACCTCACTCGATACATGTGCCTCTGCAGATGTATGTGCTTCGAGCGATCCATGTACCTCAGCTGATCCCTGTGTAGACAAAGATGTGATAGGTATCCCAGACATCACACTAAAACCCTCATCTGCAGTGGGAGGGCGACCAAGATAATTGGTCATCTCCCCCATGAATTGCTCCTTGTTGAATGGGGTGCTGGAGGATCTAGGATTCCACATCTACGCAAAAAAAATCATATTACCCTGTGTAGATAAAACATATTACATACAGCGTCTATACCTGCGTCTCTGTGCGCGTCTATACCTGCGTCTCTCTGAGTGTCTGTCAGCGCGTGTACACTGCAAAGCACACGCGCTGAAAGATGCACCCCTAGAGAAACATTTTCCGCGTCTATATTTGTGTCTACACTGCGATGTAGACGCTCTATCAGACACGCTTTGTCGGATGATTTTGCCAGGCAATCGCCATTATCGATTTACAAAATACAATACATAATGAAATCACAAATCCTAAATGCACAGACAGAGCAAAGAGAGGAAGAGAGAAAGAAAGAGAGAGAGAGAGAGACAGAGACTCACCTTGGGTGTTTGGTGCGGCGGGTGGTAGCGCTTCTTCCTTCTTCTTCTTCCTCTTCTTGGTAAGTTATCCTCCCTTGATGCTTGCTTCCTTGCTTGCTGCTTCTTCTTGTTCTCCTCTCTCTTATTCTCTCTTTCTTCCTCTCCTTGGCTTTTCTTTTTCCCTTCTTGTGTGTTTGAAATGAAAGAAGAGGTGAGTCATGAGGAGGTGAGGCATGAAAAGACTAGGTGAGGCATGAAGAGACTGCATGTCGACTAAACTCAAGTTTCAAAATCGCTAAAAACGTAGGAAAGGAAAGGCGTAGTTTGAAAAGAAATGATTTAAGTATGATTTGAATTTTGACGTGCGTGTCTATTTTTGCATGTATAAGCGCGTCTATTTGCGCGGATATATAGACGCAAAAATCACGTCTATTTACACGCATGTATAGACGCGTCGATAGACGCTGTGATAGACGTGCCCAACTTTGCGCATCTATGCCTCGTTTTTGTTGTAGTGCCTTCTTAGGATTTGTAAATCTTTCCCTTTCTGAAGAATCTAAGAATCTAAAGGTCCTATCATTCCTTCTCGTGATCAACCATTCAAACGGCACCTTGCCTCGAAAGAGAGTCGATGGAAATCCAGAAGAAAGAGTAAAAGCTACCTTCACATTCGAACTGCGATGCCGCCTAAGAAAGTCCAAGTAGTAGCTGCGGGAGGATCATCTCCCGGTATCCATGTGGATATCTCACCCCAAAACTAGGTTTTTTTTCTTGGCTTTAAATTAGTTTTAATTCAATCATGCAAAGAGAAATTGTTAGGGATAGGATATAATTGTCCGAGTTATTTATAATGAAGGAGTTTAGCTTATAAATGATAATGTATAGAACATAGTTTCCTTCGAATAGCATCATGCATTATAACGAATTACGAGCAAGATTATCTATAGTAGTATATTTTAGTTAAATCTTGAGAGTATAGAAATTGTATCTTGCACCATTAGTCCTATTCCTTTTTGTAACGAATCATTGTAAATGATTAAATTCATGAAAGGTTTCTTTCGTTGCTCAAATTACTAGGAAGTTATCATTGCTAATTGCACATCTTAGCAAAGGAAATGATTGTTATTTGGCATGAGTTCCTCTGCAAGGAAAAATGAATATTAAATTGAACTGTATCGACTGGAAAGTCAATTGTCACAAGGATAGCAAAACCGTGACAAGGCGATCAATATTACCTTCCAAAAGATAACCAAACCAATCTAAACTTAGAAATACCATGCTGAAGAGAAAAATATGCCTTGGAAATGATTTAAAGACCAAAGAAACGTTTATACCTTAAGCACTTGACTACTTTCCTTATTGTAGGGTCAATAAATTCGTAAAGATAAGGAACTAGGGTTTGTCCCTGAGGTTCTTAAAAAGAAACCCTAGTTTCGACATACGCCAGCTTAAAGAAACTTAAACAGATTATTTCAACGCAAGACTTGCATAGCAAGTATGAAGTCATGTAGTCTTGTGACTGGTTCACAAGACGAAAGGGTAAATAACCTCAACAAGGATGGCAGATCCTTACATAAGTTATCTTGCAAAAGGACGTATTCGTGAATATCCTTCTAAATAAGGAAAGTTATAAACCGAAAACTAAAGTATCTAATGAACTTTAGGGTTGACCAAGTTGGGTTAATAAGGTACGCCCTAACCCAGACTATAAAGGATCCCGCCAAGTTACAAGGCACCTTGGGAACGAGTGATGATACACTCAAAAGGAAAGAATAATTCCTTAACAGTTTGCCAAACAACACGGTCGATTTTAATGGAAATGTGTGAGCTTGCTAGAGATTTTTTTGAGCACTGTTTGAATTATGAATTACAAAATAAATGAATACCTATACTTCAGGTTAAAGGCCTGAAGGAAGAGGCAGTTTCAGTTACCCCCGACTGCCTACCTAACCCTAACCAAGGGGATTTTTGACCGCGCCGGGAACTGCGAGAGGTCTCTCCGTTGAGCTCTACTTGGAGCAGGAGAACGCTTGGGTGCCAGGGGGGGCTCTGGCCGTACATCCCTCGCCTTCCGGGTCCTGCGCAAGAGGCTAACGTGACTCCGGATTGGATCTCAAGGCCCACATACTAGTTTACGGGCGGAAGCTTGGAATAGTAATCCCTGCGGATTACTGGATAGCCTTCGAGCGGATTATGGACAAGCCTATGGACTGAACTCATTGTATTTCAAAGATTAAATGATGAAATGTTAATAAAGAATTTGCTTGATATTGTTTTTCTATGTCACGTGATAAGATTACGTGAAGAAACGAGTGCTTAATGGATTAATTAAAGAAGCTGATTGTTATATGTCAAATCAATGTGTTAGATAATTACATAACTAAAAACAAACCGAGGAAAGTGCGGAGGATGGGCCATGGGTCCGTCCTACGGTTGGGTGGTCCCGGTTAGTCGGGAACTTTTCTAAAAAATCTCGAAGAACAGCGGGATGATTATCAAATTGAATAACGAAAGTGATGACCTAGAGTTATGCCTTACCCGATTTACGCTAGTTTAGGGGAACGAAATGGGACTATGCCTTATGGCAGAGAGGTTGAGCTTTGCATCCCTCTCGTTTCCCATTCTCCTTGAACCAAGTGTAGCGTGAATCTGCTTCTGACCTGGCGTTTCTGCGTAAAGTAGTTTGCTTGGGTCCGACGCTAGTTGCTGTTAGTTAATGACCAATCAGAAAAACCCTAATTCTGGTCGATCCTAAGTGGGAACGGCCAGGATACTTTCATTACGTGGCAGACGTGGGAAGACCTAGATCGCAAATCCCGTAACATTCCATGGGAGTGCCGGGCAGAAATTTCTAGACATCCTTTTCGATGGACTGCTAAGACGTGTCCTGGATGACACTAAGAGGACACGTTACAACTTAACCTAGCCATGCCTAACTTATAGATCAAAGGTTGACTTATGCATGTGCAATATATATATATATAGAGAGAGAGAGAGGGAGGGAGGGAGGAAGGGAGGGAGGGAGGAAGGGAGGGAGGGAGAGACACAGAGAGAGAAAGAGAGAGAGAGAGAGAGAGAGAGAGAGAGAGAGAGAGAGAGAGAGAAGTGATCGATATATGCACATGTCGCATCTGTTGTGCACTTAACCTAGCCATGCATAAACTTATAGATCAAAGGTTAATTGGTGGTTTAAGAGAGTATCCAAACTTTTTAGGGTAGTCCCTTGACTCTCATTAGTCTCAACAAATATACAACACAATCAATACAATCAAAGAAAAAGCAAGACATACATACAATTCATAGCGTAAGTAGAATGATGCAAATAAATTGACTTGTGCATGTGCAATAGAGAGAGAGAGAGAGAAGTGATCGGTACATGCACATCACACATATGTTGTACACTTAACCTAGCCATGGCTAAAACTTATAGATCAAAGGTTAACTTGTGCATGTGCAATATAAATATATAAATATATATATATATAAATATATATATATATATATATATATATATATATATATATATAGAGAGAGAGAGAACTGATCAATACACTCACATGTCTCATTTGTTGTGCACTTAACCTAGCCATGCATAAACTTATAGATCAAAGCTTAATCGGTGATTCAAGGGAGTATCCTCACTTTTTAGGGTAGTCCCTTGATTCTCTTTATTCTCAAGGAGTATACATCACAATCAATACAATCAAAGAAAACGCAAGACATGCATGCCAATTCATAGCATGAGTAGATTGATGTAAATCAGTTGGCTTGTGCATATGCAAGCTATTCCAATCATGTCAAGGTGCACTTATAGCTCACATATAATTTTAGATAAGGTGGACCACATGTAGCCAATGTGCACATGTCCTATTTTCATCATCTTTAGCTAGTGTGTCCACTTGTTGGTGACTAAAATAGATCACTGTAAGGATACTTTGCAATACCAACAAGCCAACTACAAATCTCTTATCTATGAAATGTATAAGTAAATTAACTTAGTTAATTTGATGAGGTCAAGTTTTCCTTCCATAGACAATGTGGTTGGCTATCTACTTCAAGGTTATGGGAACTTGCAAAAGTCAATGGAGCATCCTCAAAATGACGATACTCTAATTACTATATCAAGTCACTTCATGTACATATCTTTGATTGGTTGATGGATAATATGCCTTTCTCTATCTCTTTCGTATACACCTTCATTGCATTATCTCTCTCTAGCTAAAAACCATTTTTGCTTTATCCACCTATTGATACTTGCATGCAATTGCAAGTGGGATGGTCTAGTAAGTCACCACATATGTGCCAATTGACTTGCCAATGTATTATCTCTTATCCTCAAGCTTTATTATATATGTCACCACATAGGTCAATTGATTTGCTAGTGTACCATCTCTTATCTCAAGATTTTCTATATATTTCACCAGTATTCTCAATCAAAAACATCATATCAAGCATATCTTGCATTAATCAAGTAGATTGGCCAACCCAACATAAATGAAATTGTATGAATAGCAATGTAGATCAAGATCTTAGCTTAAATCAATGACACATTTTTGCACAATCACAATCATGTCTATGTAAAAAGTGTGAAATCATTTCAATTACGTGTGTTTAAAATTTCTTAAGCTCTAAAGTTCAATGTTAGGTCATTAGCAAGCACCCCTTGCATTCTCTAAGCATGACCACCAAGTAAGACTACATGAAAAATTACATGATTTTAAATTGTGTTGTTTGTCAGTCATGACCACGATGATTAGTCTTCAAAATCAAGAATAACTTTGTGTATGAACATAGTCTAGTTCAAGCTATGAAGGTGTTTCAATTACATTTAAAACTTTTTAAGCTTCAAGATTGTGATCATAGTTTATATCAACAAGAAGTTTGTGCCTCAATTTATGCATGTTCATAGTTTGGATCATAGCTCTAGAATTGTTTTATTTTGATGCATGAAGATTTATATGATTCTTCATAGCCTCCTCCTTGAGTCTTCACCAATTCTCTCTATCGAACCACTCCAACTTTAAGGTGCCAGTCTTGATTGCCTTGCGTGCATCTAATCATCTATGTGGCATGTATGCATATATAGGGCATGATTGGATGTATATTTGTATGCATGTATAGGAAATGATTGGATGTATATACGACATAATTACACCTAGATCATAAGGATCACAAATGTGATTTCATTTGGTATATATGTCATATTCCCTAAATGCATGCATTGATACTTACAACATGGAGGCAAACATTTTGATATTGAAAGTCTAGGAAAGTCATGTCACGTTGATCCAAAAATAACCAAAAGCTAGCATCTAATCAGTTTAATTGTTACTACGCGTTTATCAGCGCGTGTAATAAGTATTATCTGCGCATATACACGCGCTTACAGACGTGCTACACAAATATAAAATTTTTTATAAAAATTTGTGGATTTCTTTTCAAACCAATGCTTTCTTGCGGTTTTCTGCGCGTTTTCTGCAGTTCGAGCTCGACATCACTAATCATGTCTATCTATCACTTCATGAAGGCAATGAGGGAAGGAAATCAGAATAAAAAGAGGACAGGAGGAAGAAAGAGCCAAAGAGTAGAGAACAAGAGCCAAATAGCAAGGAAGAGAAGAAGATTCAAGCAACTTATCAAGGGAAGGGAGAAGGAGGACAAAGAGCTTGCAACCTAGCCGCCACCCATCGGAACAAGCAAAGAAGGTGTTTTCTTATTCTCTCTCTCAATGTTGTTTGCTTTCTCTATCTGTTTGTCTCTCTCTCTCTCTTTACATGCTATAGACTGTCATCTATGGAGGTTTTTTTGCGCGTTTTTTAACCAAGTTTGAAAAAAATAGTCCGACTGTGCGCGTTTGTTAGCGCGTCCAGGTGATAGTGTACACCCAAGTATAGACGCAAAAATAGACGCGCTGACAGATGCATACAAAGATGTAGATATAGATGCAGCATGTAATATATTTTATCTGCACAGGGTAATATGATTTTTCTTGTGTATATGTGGAATCCTGGATCTTCCAGCACTGATCTTGAGTTGGAACACATGAACAACACCTTAGCAGAGTTTTTTTAGAGGTACATGTTAGTAGCTTTTTAGGAGGTTTTCCAAACAAGGAGCAATTCATGGGGGAGATAACCAATTATCTTCGTCGCTCTCCCACTGCAGAGGAGGTTTTCAGCGTGATGTCTGGGACATCTATCACATCTTTGCCTAGCACTATCGCACAAACACCAAACCTTGGCACACCTCTACTAACAAGTACTCCACGCACTATGCATACACAAAGATCAGCTGATGCACAGGGATCAACTGAAGTACATGGATCCACCGAAGCACGTGCATCTGCAAAAGCACATGCATCGAGTGAGGTAGAGGGTAGTGCCCGTCGAGAGAGGAGGGAGAGTCATGCGGGAGGACGAGGAGGTCTAGGGCTTTGTGGGGGTTGCCTAGGAGGTGGCTCTCGATCACCCTCACCGAGAAATGAGAGAGGCCAGCCTCCACAAATGTACTACTCACTGATGTTGGTGGTATCTTGCATGACTCTGAGAGGAGGGAAGTGATAGCCTACTTGAGGAGTGTCATGCATGCCACATACATAGATTGCATGATTCCCTTCAAGCACCAAAAAAATGGTTTGTGGCAAGAGGTGATATGGGCAGTACATAGAGGTACCCTAATCTCGAGAATTCACGATTCTCAGATGATTGGGGACGGTCAAAGGTGAGAGACACGCTTCATAACAAGAGGTCTCACCTTATGACGCGCACCAAGGAGTCACTACGGAGACAAGAGCAGGGGCGCCTTGGATATGGCCAACCACCCAATTGCCACCGCAGGGAGTAGAAAGAGGCCAAGAAGAGAGTAGCAGAGAAAATGACAAGTCGCCAGGATGCAGAGGCGCGACAAATCCAGATGGCAACTGTGGGATTGTCGCATTATGGATCGGGTGGCAGGGAGTCATGGAAGGCTGAGTTTGTAAGTATTATTTCATTTTTTTTTAAAATTAAATTTTGTAATTTGTTTCACTTCATTACGTAGTGTGTTCTAATACGTAGTATGTTCAAATTGTTTTGTAGTATCAAATCGTTAGTAGGATGCCTACTCCTAGAGAGGTAGGCTACCATCGAGGTCATAACCGGGCATTCACTTGGCAGCATTTCTACGAGGAGGGACTCATCATGGAGGAGCAATATAATCGTGCCATGAGGATTTCACAATCAGAAGAGGTATGTTTCATTTTTTACATGAAAAGTATAGGTAACTCTAATTTATTGTTTGTATTGGTATTTATATACCTTAATCCTTTGTGTAGGCGAAACCTGATGCAGTCGAGGATACTGAAGGGGGAACTAGCAATAGCGGTAGCGGCAATGGCAGCGGCACAGGCAACGGTGGTGGTAGCGATGATGATGCCTCTTATAAGGAGATGTAGAGGAGCCCCATGCATGCATGCCTCCCCTTGGCTTGTAATTTTCATTTTTTATATGTATTACTTTCAGCTAGTACTTGCGACCATAACCATGCTTGAGGTCGCAAGCACTAGAACTCATCATGTAAAAACGTTTCATCTATATATATGAAATTTCGTGTTCTACATACATTGTTTTGTTTTCAGTACAAAAATCTTCGAAATAATCTTTCTCTGTTTTCCCTAAGCATACAATTTGATGTTGATGGGGGAAAAAAAACCAGAGAGCATGTGGCTTGTTGGTTTTTTTCACACCTCTGTTTTACATGTCTATCAGCACATCTAAATTGCAGAATAAATCACGTCTATTCTCGTCAAAAACTTGCAGAGTAAACATTTTTTTAGATGCGTAGATACACGCGTGTATAGATACACAATATGAATATATCTACTTTTTTATAAATATGATTATATATTAACGTAGCGCTTCATTACACGCATCTATATGGGCATGTAACTCACACTATAAGCGCGCTTTTAGACGCGAAATTTTAGACGTAGCAGTAGGCACGGTAATAAAAGTGCCCGACATTTTTTAACACAGTTCAAATATTGCGTCTACAAGCGCGTCTATGGAGCCTTTTTGTTGTAGTGTGAGTTCATGAAAGAAATCCAAAGGTTAGTTGTAGATATTCTCAATGTTCATGGCAGAGCATTGTTGTGAAGGCCCATTCAATGCTTTCATATCCCCATATCATGATGATGGACATCATGAAAGTGACATGTAAAACACATCTAGTTAATAATGAACTTAATGATATTGAAACTTAGGTTTTGTGACCTAAGAAACAATGTCATGAATTCAGATAAACTTTAGCAAGTCAAGCTTGTTTATAGAACTTTTACTCCTCTCTTTCTATGTGGCGCCATATCACTTCTAATGAGATTCTAACGGAGGGACCTCATTCCATTGAGAGATCCACAATGATTTCATCTTGAAAACCACCATATAGGATCGTACGCCCTAGTTGCGCATTACACATAGATGCAGTCCGAGCTGCATCCTCACGTGCGCGCATGGATTCATGCCACAAGCTCAGGAACAGCGTTTACCAATCTGAGTAGCGCAAGATCGCCCTTTCACGTAAGTATGCAGCGTGCGTGTTCTAAAAGTAGAACTAAGTAGGTAGGTGACTGCATGAGATATAGACATAGGCATAGAAATGTTCTACGTATATATGCCTTGCCGAATGCAAGGAACAAAGACGAGCTGAGTGGCAAATGATCGCTTTATCACTACTCAAATGATCTGTAACAATATGAAGCTGCAGCAGCTAATCCTGCAGAATTAATAGACTGTAATGCTAGCCAGTGCTACAATGTATCAATTATGCCATGAGTTTTAAGAACTGGAAGTAATATTATCTGCAGCGACGTTGAAGTACTGCCACAGCCTCGGGTCATCTAACGCTTCCAGTACTTCAAGCAGGTTCCGACCAGCGTTCAAGAGCAGGGCCAGCGCAGCGGACGATATCATAATCGGTGGAAACTCAGCTGCGATTAATTCTGATTCTTGGATCTCTTGGAGTTCTTGTAGGAGAGTGATCCGCTGATCATGCTCTGAGGGCGACATATTATTATTATTATTATTGCGCAGCTCTTCCAGGTCTAGCTCGTGGTCCCGTCCCGATATCAACATAATTGCATTGTAGTAGCAGTGCTGCTGCAGTGGAGACCTGCAGAGTGGGCACGAGGGCCGTCGTAGCATCCATTCGTACAGGCAGCCTCCGCAGAAGCTGTGTCGGCAAGGAGTTACCTCGCAATCGTCTCTGGATACACCGCTCAAGCAGATAGCACACATTACATTCTCGACGTTACCGTCGTCATCAATCGACGCTGAGCTCTCCATGGACTGGGATTCTGTAGGGTCGCGCGCTGAAGTACTGTACTGGACTGAGGACTTATTATTTATTTTTAAGGAAGGTCCGGACTCGCCTCCTTTTCCTTTGCTTTCCTCGTCAGCTTACTTTATGTACACGACTTCTGATGGCTGTGGCCGCCCCAATGCCCCATCACTCATAGTTCTAAGCCGACCCTAATTAACTAACCGGATATACCATTTTCTAAGCTGAATTAATTGCTGGGATAACAAGTCACGTTGGCATCTACATTATAGACACGTACTTGTCTTCACTCACAATGAGTGTTTTACCAGGTTTGCCCACTAATTAATAGCACTGTAGAGAATCCAACTTAATATAGTCATGTTACAACCCCGTACTTTTGCAGCATGCATTTATTGCATCATACAAAATACCAAGTGAGTAGTAGTCTAGATGTTTCAATATCATGAGTAACATTATAAGAGAGTTTAACTACGTGACACATAAGCCACCATATAGCCCAAGGCCCCAATGGTAACCCGATGCTCATAATCTGCAAAACTAAAGGCAAAGCATAATCATTCCTCTAGTTTTGCCAAACATTTAACGTCTTTGGGAGGTGAATTAAGAAATTTGGAACCTTCATTTTTGTGGTAGCCATATGTAACATTCAAATCACCCTTAACTTACATCATACACATAGACACACCTTTTAGGATTGGTGCATTCAAAACTGGTCATAGGATGTACTCTTGCAATCCTATCTTACAAACACTATTTCCTTTTGTTTATAAATCAACATCACACCTTGGGATTAGAAGTGAAAGGGACACAGTATCTTCTACAAATTGTGACACTTACACAATTGTCATTTATAGTGATATTTGTGATTTTTATCACCCTTGGATTGAGTAGAATGTGGTATTACACATTATCGGACCACTTTACCTTGTGCTAGAATTTAGAACTTTGCAAGAACATAGGATCTAATGGTATTATTTCCCTTCAACTTATTCTTATTTTTACCAAAATCTATCTTGGCTCTTGGCTTCCTTTTCTTATTTCCTACTATCATCATCAACTTGGTCACATGATTCATTCTTGGCATAGCCTAGTGCAAAATTATTGTCATCCTCAAAAGTGGCATCATCTGAGTTGGAATCATTGCCTAGTAAAAGGTCCTTCATTCCTCCTACTCCCAAAGTAATTGAAAACTAACATTTTTAAAAACCAACTTGAACTAGAGTATATTGTTAGGTTGGAGTTGCACAGTTGCTAGTCGAGTGATGGCAATGCTATGTGGAAGGTTAGTAAGATACGAGTCATTATATGCTATCTAATTGCATAACCTTATCCTCAAGGTATTTTACACTAAGCAAATGATTTTTCACCTTATGCATCCCACTCTCTTGAATTTTTATTGAGAAAGGCATCAAAGTTTGGTAGGTTTTCTTTGCCACATGCAATTGATAAGCTAGAGATTGTCTTGTTATCTCATACCCACAACCTGTTGGTGAAACTTCTTTCAATTGAAAAGGATACTCTATAATGTTGAGAAATAGAAAAATGGTGTATAGCTGTCCTGAATCCCATATGGATAGTGAGGAGAGTGGAACAACCCAAATTCTATAAAGCCTTGTACTTGACTTTCACTTTCATATGGAATGAATACAATGTCATGATGCTTTGTACTTTCATTTTAGTGTCTTGTCATTGTGGATCTTACACAAGATTGTGTTTATGAGTCCAAGCTTCCATCTTGGAACCTAATTCACTTGTGTAACAGTTGTCTCTACTTGTCCATGTCATTATAAGTTTGGTCTTCATCTTTCATCCACCATAGCTTGTGTCATGCTCTAGATCCACATATTTTAACATGGTATTAGTGCACAGCTAAGTATGGCACAACTTCATTTTTCTCTCATCTAGCTTAGCTTGAGTTCAATTTAGCTCAGGACAAGTCCATGACCTCATCTCCTACTCCTTCTTCTCCACTTAACCTTGTGGCAGCCACCATACCTAACAATACCCTGCCTGCTTAAAGCTCTCATATCTCTCTCTACCAACCCAATTTAACCGAGCTTCCTTTTGGAGAAGGTTCCATTGCTATTGAAGCTTCTTTGTATCACTTGAAACATCAGCATTGCTCTTCCACAAGCTCAGCATTACCAATTTTCTCAGGCTCTCTTCTATGTCTGACTTATACAGCCCAAATCTTTATCTACCTCTAATTGAGCTTCTTGATCTCCATCTACAGAGTATAAATTCACTTGCTATGTTCTAAAGAGTTGCTTCTGGACTGAAGTTTCTTCCTCCCATCACATTAGAAGCAAACACTATGCTCTATAAGACCAGGCATTGTCAAAAAACATGAAATAGGTGAAAAAAACATAAGTAGGAAATCCACGTCATAGAGCGACCAGTACGCCACGCAGTCATGCTCAAGTTCATAGGGTTTTTGTAGAGCTTGAAGAGAGCTACATTTGCATTAAAAAACTTTTGAAAATGATCCACTGTAGCTCATGAAATTAGTAAAAAACGAGACTTGGGTCTATGTAATCAACACCAAGGTCAATTCATGAATGAAGAAGAAGAAAAAGATACTTCCACTACTATCAATAACTCTAACAGGTTGTTCTAAGGAATTTGTTTCCTATAGTGGATGTAAAAACCCTACCAAGATGTAAAGTTTCAAGCCTTAACTTGACTAGGCGGCCAAAGAGCTAGTCTCCTCGTTCATGTGCACATGCAAGGGGGGAAAAAGCTAGCAAGGGTAGAGACTCATCTTTTGAGGGGGGGTGTTGAGAAATAGACAAATGATATATAGTTGTACTATATCCCATATGCATAGTGAGGAGAGTGGAACAACCCAAATTCTATAAAGCATTGTACTTGACTATCACTTTCATATGGAATGAATACAATGTCATGATTCTTTGTACTTTCAGTTAAGTGTCTTGTCATTCTTGATCTTAGACAAGATTGTGATTATGAGTCCAAGCTTCCATCTTGGAATCTAATTCACTTGTGTAACAGTTGTGTCTACTTGTCCATGTCATTATGAGTTTAGTCTTCATCTTTCATTCACGATAGCTCGTGTCATGCTCTAGATCCAAATCTTTTAACATATAATAGTGTACGAAAGTAGCTCTCAGAATCCTAAAACCTATATATAGTAGCATCTTTTTGAGACCTTACTATCTTAACGACAATCTTTACCATGACAACTAATGATTATATCTACTTATTCTCAAGATGAGAAAAACAGGCAACATACTAGGAACCTTTTGTGATTGATTTTCTTTTGAACCTTATTTTTGTTTGCAGTAAGCATGTAGACATATATTCTTTCTCTTTGGTGTCCAAGCACAAATCCAATGTCTTGAGCATGTGGAAATAGGTCACAAAGGAATATAGATACATTCCTTGTCTTTGTTGTCTAAGCACAAATCTGATTGGCTTGTGCTCAATGCAAGTACTACAAGGAAGCAGTTAAAGCTTCAAGAAAGTTGTCAATCTTAGGCTTCAAGAGCAAGTTAAGAGCTACTTTATGCTCTAAAATTTTGAAACCAAGTCCTTTTACGACCCCTGAAATGTAATTAAGATAATAATGCCAAAAGCTAAAAAGCTATCAAGTAAATATTCTAAGAGAAACCAAACCATAAAATTATAGGTTCTAAGTGTATTAAATACAACCACTTCTAATATGTTTTTGCAATATTCAAAACTTGTGTATGCATTTCTACTTGGATGGTTTGGATCCAAATGGTGAGTGCAAGACTGGATATGAAAAAATCATTTCATGATCTTATGAAAGATATTAGTCCAAATAGTATATAGAATACCAAAACACTACAACAAGCAACAATTATAGACGTGCTTAGTACACGCGCATAGTCAGGTGCGTTTAACTGTGCGTATATAAGCGCGTCGATAAGTGCGTGTATATAGACGCAATTCATGCTCTATATACACGCACTTATAGACGAGCTTTCAGATGCGCGCACAGACGCGCACTATAATTTTAGAAAAAGTTGAAAAATATTGTTGGTGTGTCATTCTTTTTAAAGTAGTCCCATCTTGCGTTTCTTTTGGGTTTTTTTTTTTACAGGCGCATGACACAAAGAGAGGAGAAAGGAAGAGGAAAAGAAGAAAGGGTAAAGAGAGGAGGAAGCAAGAGGCAAAGAGAAAGGAGAGGGAGGAGAAGAAGGAGTTTGTAGCCCTGTCGCCACCCATCACAACACTGATTCAAGGTGAGTCCTTCTTCTTGTCTCTCTCACTCACTCTCACTCACTCTCTATGTCTCTCTCTCGCTCCCTCTCCCTCCCTCCCTCCCTCCCTCCCCCTCTCTCTCTCTTTCTCTCTCTATCTTTGCTTTGAGTTGTATTTTGCTACCTTCTTAGCTTTTGGTATGTTTGTTGCGACGAGGAGAACAACCAAAGAGCAAGGAGATGAAGGCGAAGAAGGAGTTTGTAGTTGTGCCGCTGTCAAAGAGATCGTGCAAGAGCTGCAGAACACGGGGTTCAAGGTACAGCAATGGAAGAGACGATCAAGAAGAACTCAAAAATTTGATGCCAAAGGTCACTATATTCCTTGTTCAGTAAATTACATGAGGTCCAAGTTTTCTTTCACCATTACAGGCATGTTCAACATCTCTAAATCCCAAATATGAAGGATGTCTTTGAAGTTTCCAGTAGATTGGACAGATTTAAAGACTCCAGGTTGTACAATCAAACACAGCATTGTCAAGTCCTTGAACATCTAGCAAGTCATAATATTCAGAGAGCCAGATCAAGAAGCCATCAGTGCTGGTATCTCTCCAGGAAGTGGTTCTAGTTCATTCACTTTGAACCTCTCTTCATAATAGAAACTGACTGCTACAACTTTATCCCCAAAAACAATCTCCCATTCAAGTTCATCAATGCCTTAATAGTCTCTGTTTAGCACGTTCAAACTCCATAAAAATCCTTACAGTTTCAGTTGCAGGAAATTCTGGTTCTGCGATCTCTTTCTGTTGTTCAGAGAGACTACCATTGATCCTTTGGGATAAGAAGGTCCAGAGCACACGGAAGAAAAATGATAGGCAACATAAGTTGAAAAAGGAGAAGGCAAGACAGATCAGACATTGGCACTTAGACTTGAAGAGCTCAGTTGGGCAGCAATCCCTGTGTTCAATTTTCTTGAATTTTTAACTCCATCAGTCCCATGAGTTGAAAGGTGGTTTTATACTCCATAAAATTTCATAAGACTGGAGTTGATATATTGGAGGAAAGCTTGCTTGACATGGAGAAAAATGAATAATGTTGGGAGGAATAACGCAGGCTCTCTGATAGTTTTCCATTGGTAAAATAATTGTGCTTTGGCATACTCTAGCGCAGTAGGCTCAGTTGTAGAGAGAGAATCATCATGTTTTAAGTTATTAGGTAGCAGGGAATGAGTATTTGACTCCTCACTGACAATTACTGCAAAATGCCTCCAATTGCTGAAGAGCCCCAGCAAAAGGGACTGTATAGACCCAGACGTCCCTTGAGGTTCTCCACGAGCTCTTTCCATAGATAAGATCGCCTTCGATAACCAAAAAGTGGAACCCCATCACTTATGAATCCACATAAGGGCTTGATCAGTCATGGAACAGCAGAGTTGCCAGTTATAATAGCAATGAAAAAAAAACATTGCTGTATCAGATGTTAGAGTTGCTTGCCACAGAAAAATGATAAGCCAGCAGTCCTTAGAGTTGCTATGCTCGGAGACCTCTGTGAGGGTGTAGATCTTCAGATTGAGCGAAACCAGAGATGAGGGAGCTCCAGCTTAAAACTCGCTACTATCACAGCCTGTTGTCCTTGCAAGCTCCAAAATAAACTTTCCTTCCTTGTATTTCTGGGGCTTCTCATAAGCTTTTTCATATTTCCAACCAACAATTTGTTGGCAACAGTTGCAGTAGATATCAGAAGCTGTATGCATCCCAGTGGTCATCATCCTGTCTTCTGCAGGTCCTTCAAAGATATTGACAACTGTGTTGAACAGATAAGCCTTCCCTTGTCGGCAGTGAAATGCCTTAGAAAGAAGCTCCTCACTGTTTGCAAGGTGGCTGTGGCAGAAACGGCAACTGTAGACTCTTCCCTCCAGCTTTACCACATGCAGTCTTCCCATGATCAGGCTACCTGACAAGTCTTCTCTTTAGCTCACTGCTGGAATAGAGAAGGAATGGAGCCAATTGTGAGAGGGAAGATGGTGGTCAACTTCTCGCATATAAAATGCAGTTTTACTATGAAGAAAAGATGCTGATCCCTCCGCACGAGAATCTAACGCAACTGCAGAAGGAGCAATCTAAAGCTGTGCGATGCTTTGCTTCATGTCTCGTGCATGCAGAGCTAACAATCCGAAACCCTGTCAGGCACATGGGCCATCACAGGATCCTCTCTCTCTCTCTCTCACATGTCAATCAATCAATGGAAGGAAGAGAGAATGGGGCTTGTTGCAGTCCTCGTGATGAGAAGAACTAAAGCCAACTCCTGTCACTGCTGCAGGTTTCAAAACCAGTTTTGGATTGCATGGATTTGATCCTGTCACATCAAACTCAAGATTGGCACCCAACTGAAAGCCTTCGACGTGTTGCCGAAATTTCAGGAAGACTTCTTTCGGCGTTCAATCGATACTATACAAATCATCCCACGATGTAGGCTCTTCCAGAGAACTGGAGTCCATCATTGGAGACTCAAAGGTACCCGCACGGCCTAGATTTTGTGCAAATTCCCCTCTCCTTTCGCCATATCAAGCTCCAGCATTAGTCTGCCCCCTTGGTCCTCTCGTCCGCAACACAGCCCGCCATCCAAGAACTTGTAGGGACCTCAATGCCTGATACTTCTGTTCCAGGCTGGCGAGATCATGATGTGATGAGAAAAGCTGTTCAGCAAAGGCCTTGTCTTTTGCAGAAAGGGGATGGAATCCTGCATCAGCAGCAGAGATCGCCAAGAGGCAGAGGAAGGCGAGTTGCAGAAATATTCTAGCCGCCTAGAAAATATCATTCAGTCCAGAATTAGAGGAAATTAGAATGTCTTTTACCTCAGTGCCTGTGGCTACTTCCTTCCTCTCGATTCCAAGAACTCTCCTCCCCTCCAATCCAATCCAATCCAGCCCTCTGTTCCTCCCAGTAATCGGTATATCCCCCTCGTCTCCACAGAAAAGCGAAAAAGAAGGAACCCCTCTTCCCATTCAAGCGCAGCCCGCCACTTTACCTTTTTCAAAAATATACCTCTCCCTCTTTTCTTAGCTTTTTCTTTCCTTAGAACTCCCCCAATTAGCATTACTCCCCCTTCCTTTTCGTCATTTTACGTCTGAATATGATCTACTAGTTGGAGGACAGCAGTCCGCTGCGAGTAAGGAGATCAATACTCCCAACATTGTGCCTTCTAATCATTTTCTGCTCATAAACTTGGTTTCACAATTGCAGGTTCACATCTTTGCTGGCCCTCTTCCCGCCAAGACACAGCATCATCATCCACTTAATCTCGTAATAAGGGCATTCATTTTGGTTCATGTTCTGCATAAAGCTTTCACGGTTTTCGACCCCATACATTCTTGTCAGATAACCAAAAGATCAATTGCTTCTTCTGTTAGCTTGATTCATAACAAGCAATGGATGTATCCATAAGACTTTACAATGTAAAAGCTTTCACATATTACCCTCTGTTCATCTCCTTGCTTCTGACGTAGTGATTCTCCACAACATCTGATGTCTGACATCTCTTTGCAATCAGCATTTCAGTCCTATTGACGGAATTCATCCTCCTCAAAACCTGTTCAGCCACTGTGACGGCCTCTGTCAGATTATATTTGCCTCTGATAGTTTATATACTATCAATCTCTCATGAGGATTTCAGTGAGAAAGGAGCAATGGTGAATGAGCCTGTAAGCAGGCTAGAGGGCAGTGCCTTGGCTGTTATTCAAAGCAGCAGGACAAAGATCCTTTGGCATCAGTTTTTCATATTTTTCTAATACACGCACATCATGCATCCAAACAAAATCATGCGCATGCACTAAGGGAATATATACATTGGATGCGGATTATTAAAATGCATCACACAAACAATGAATCACACGCGGAGATTAACACAAATGCACAACAAAAGAAATGGAGGTGTATACGACTCGGATGCGCAGCATCACGACATCCACCCCCTCTAAACCTGCGCATCCTCCGGATGTGCCAACTATCCAGGATCATTCAACTCCACAAACAGGTCAAGTCCATCTTCTGATTCTAGTAAACCTGTTTTTCCATCAGCTTCATCATCCCAATAAAATTTCTGCCCCTTTCGAAACAGCTGATAGAGAACATCTGCAATATGAGCAAAATGAGGAATCCAAATCATGTAAAATATACAAGCTCCCACAAATCTCCGCACCTCTGAAGTAGTTGAGCAATACTCTGCAATCCCGTTTATGGCATCCACCTCTGCAGGAGAAGGCTTTCTGCCATAGTATCCAACCATATGCCCAACTATGATGACTTCATTAACAGCAAAAACAGATTTCAGCCCTGAAAACTTATGTCCAATATTTGCAGGATCCCTCAACATAGGCTGTTTCATAGCTTTTTCAATCTGCTCATCACTATCAGAAGGAAGCGGGCCTGCAACCGGCTTAACCTTCTTATCAACTGTTTTATATTTTGTGTCAACCTTGGCATCATTCAAGCACTCTTTTCTTTGCTGCAATTTCTGCAAATTTTCAGCATCTTTCAACTCTGTTGGCTGAAAAATTTCAGCCTTTAGCTCTATGGACTGCATGGGTGCAGCCTGAAACTCTGTATGCAGAAATTTTTCTGCATTCAACTCTGTTGGCTGAATGAATTCAGCCCTCGGCTCTATGGACTGCATAGATGCGTCCTGAAACTCTGTATGCAGAAATTTTTCTGCATTCAACTCTGTTGGCTGAATGGATTCAGCCCTCTGCAATTCTATTAGCTGATTAAGATCAGCCATAAATTCAGTTTGCTGAGTTTTCTCAGCCTCTAACTCTGTTTGCAGCATAAAACCAGAAATTTCCTGAAACATATCCAAGGTTTGCACAGGTATGATCTTTGAACCCTTGCATACATCAGTTTTCAGCATTGCACTCATCTCAAACAATGTATCTGCATAAGACATCCCTTCATACAATCCATCCACATGCTCTTCTGCTTGCAAAATACCTGCATTCTTCAACTCTTTCTCCTTATGACCAATGTACCTGTCAACAGGAGAATCCCATCCTGTTTCTCCTCGGATGCTAGAGCCCACACAAGTCATAGTAGAAGTTTGAACTTTCCCTCTTCTCGCTATCTCCAAGGCCGAAGACCATAAAGCAGAGTCTCCATCAGATTTCTGCTCAAGCTGGACTCCAAAAGCTGAAGCATCTCCTCTAACACTCACATAAGCTGATCGCGCAGCTATATCATCAATAAGCTTCTTCATACCTCCCTTACCAAAGTTCGTGTCAAGAGGAGCGCCAGTCTCTGTCAGCCATATCTTCCCATCTTCTCCCCAGAACACTACATTCTTCTTACGTGCTTCCTGAAAAGCATCACAATCTCTGCAGTGTTGGTGCTCTGTACTATCACACCAAATACATCGACGCCCTTTTCTTTGACCAGCTGAAAAAGCAGTCACTGGAGCAGGTGCTACAGCAGGTACTGACATAAGTTGCTCCTTTAACTTACCAACTTCAGCTTTGACTGCTTCAATCGTCAAATCCGCCAAGCCTTTAATAACATCATCTACAGATAAGGGCACTGGAGCAGCAGGTACTGGTGGATTCACAACAGGAAGAGTAGGCTTAGGCAAAGAAGCAGCAGGGGTAGAAGAAGAAGTCTCCAAGGATTTTTCAGGAACTGATCCTGTGTTTCGATGCAATCTAACTCTCCTGCGCTGCTTCTTGACAAGAGCATTCACAGCATCAATGACATGTCTCCACTCAGTATTTAAACCTGAATCAGTAGCTTGATCTTCCAAAAGATCATCCAACTTTTCCTGCAAATCAGCATCTGCAGCTTGCAAAAATAACTCCACTTTCTGCATCTCCAAAGCTTGCTGTTCAATCCCATCCAACTGATCATAACGGCTTTCAAACTCTCGCAGAAGAGCGGTAACAGAAAGTCCCTTATTAGGCATAGAAACCCATGCTAAAAAATTCATGCGATTCATAAGACCTGTATCCTCCAGGAAATATTCATCTTTTAATGCCTTTTTAAATTCACCCCAACCTGCATGTGCTTCTTGAATTTCTGCAATTCGACCTTCAAGAGCTCGAACCACGATCCGCAAGAAGTAGCGGCTCCAAACATCTTGAGAAACCCCAAAAAACTTAATCTTTTCTTCATACAAATGCAGGTAAGTTGACACTTGCTGGCCATTAAACTGCTTCATCTCCTGTTGGACACCTTTCAAAGCATCCATAGCATCACTGTCTCGTTTTGCATGAACTTGCTGCTGCATATACATGGTAAATGACTGAAACAGGTTCTTCATGACATTATCATCTGTCATCTCTTCTTGCGAGTCTCCCATCTTGCTGATGATGCAGCACTTTCACGTTGAGTTCACCAGAAATGTCAAAGAGATCGTGCAAGAGCTGCAGAACACGGGGTTCAAGGTACAGCAATGGAAGAGACGATCAAGAAGAACTCAAAAATTTGATGCCAAAGGTCACTATATTCCTTGTTCAGTAAATTACATGAGGTCCAAGTTTTCTTTCACCATTACAGGCATGTTCAACATCTCTAAATCCCAAATATGAAGGATGTCTTTGAAGTTTCCAGTAGATTGGACAGATTTAAAGACTCCAGGTTGTACAATCAAACACAGCATTGTCAAGTCCTTGAACATCTAGCAAGTCATAATATTCAGAGAGCCAGATCAAGAAGCCATCAGTGCTGGTATCTCTCCAGAAAGTGGTTCTAGTTCATTCACTTTGAACCTCTCTTCATAATAGAAACTGACTGCTACAACTTTATCCCCAAAAACAATCTCCCATTCAAGTTCATCAATGCCTTAATAGTCTCTGTTTAGCACGTTCAAACTCCATAAAAATCCTTACAGTTTCAGTTGCAGGAAATTCTGGTTCTGCGATCTCTTTCTGTTGTTCAGAGAGACTACCATTGATCCTTTGGGATAAGAAGGTCCAGAGCACACGGAAGAAAAATGATAGGCAACATAAGTTGAAAAAGGAGAAGGCAAGACAGATCAGACATTGGCACTTAGACTTGAAGAGCTCAGTTGGGCAGCAATCCCTGTGTTCAATTTTCTTGAATTTTTAACTCCATCAGTCCCATGAGTTGAAAGGTGGTTTTATACTCCATAAAATTTCATAAGACTGGAGTTGATATATTGGAGGAAAGCTTGCTTGACATGGAGAAAAATGAATAATGTTGGGAGGAATAACGCAGGCTCTCTGATAGTTTTCCATTGGTAAAATAATTGTGCTTTGGCATACTCTAGCGCAGTAGGCTCAGTTGTAGAGAGAGAATCATCATGTTTTAAGTTATTAGGTAGCAGGGAATGAGTATTTGACTCCTCACTGACAATTACTGCAAAATGCCTCCAATTGCTGAAGAGCCCCAGCAAAAGGGACTGTATAGACCCAGACGTCCCTTGAGGTTCTCCACGAGCTCTTTCCATAGATAAGATCGCCTTCGATAACCAAAAAGTGGAACCCCATCACTTATGAATCCACATAAGGGCTTGATCAGTCATGGAACAGCAGAGTTGCCAGTTATAATAGCAATGAAAAAAAAACATCGCTGTATCAGATGTTAGAGTTGCTTGCCACAGAAAAATGATAAGCCAGCAGTCCTTAGAGTTGCTATGCTCGGAGACCTCTGTGAGGGTGTAGATCTTCAGATTGAGCGAAACCAGAGATGAGGGAGCTCCAGCTTAAAACTCGCTACTATCACAGCCTGTTGTCCTTGCAAGCTCCAAAATAAACTTTCCTTCCTTGTATTTCTGGGGCTTCTCATAAGCTTTTTCATATTTCCAACCAACAATTTGTTGGCAACAGTTGCAGTAGATATCAGAAGCTGTATGCATCCCAGTGGTCATCATCCTGTCTTCTGCAGGTCCTTCAAAGATATTGACAACTGTGTTGAACAGATAAGCCTTCCCTTGTCGGCAGTGAAATGCCTTAGAAAGAAGCTCCTCACTGTTTGCAAGGTGGCTGTGGCAGAAACGGCAACTGTAGACTCTTCCCTCCAGCTTTACCACATGCAGTCTTCCCATGATCAGGCTACCTGACAAGTCTTCTCTTTAGCTCACTGCTGGAATAGAGAAGGAATGGAGCCAATTGTGAGAGGGAATATGGTGGTCAACTTCTCGCATATAAAATGCAGTTTTACTATGAAGAAAAGATGCTGATCCCTCCGCACGAGAATCTAACGCAACTGCAGAAGGGGCAATCTAAAGCTGTGCGATGCTTTGCTTCATGTCTCGTGCATGCAGAGCTAACAATCCGAAACCCTGTCAGGCACATGGGCCATCACAGGATCCTCTCTCTCTCTCTCTCTCACATGTCAATCAATCAATGGAAGGAAGAGAGAATGGGGCTTGTTGCAGTCCTCGTGATGAGAAGAACTAAAGCCAACTCCTGTCACTGCTGCAGGTTTCAAAACCAGTTTTGGATTGCATGGATTTGATCCTGTCACATCAAACTCAAGATTGGCACCCAACTGAAAGCCTTCGACGTGTTGCCGAAATTTCAGGAAGACTTCTTTCGGCGTTCAATCGATACTATACAAATCATCCCACGATGTAGGCTCTTCCAGAGAACTGGAGTCCATCATTGGAGACTCAAAGGTACCCGCACGGCCTAGATTTTGTGCAAATTCCCCTCTCCTTTCGCCATATCAAGCTCCAGCATTAGTCTGCCCCCTTGGTCCTCTCGTCCGCAACACAGCCCGCCATCCAAGAACTTGTAGGGACCTCAATGCTTGATACTTCTGTTCCAGGCTGGCGAGATCATGATGTGATGAGAAAAGCTGTTTAGCAAAGGCCTTGTCTTTTGCAGAAAGGGGATGGAATCCTGCATCAGCAGCAGAGATCGCCAAGAGGCAGGGGAGGGGAGTTGCAGAAATATTCTAGCCGCCTAGAAAATATCATTCAGTCCAGAATTAGAGGAAATTAGAATGTCTTTTACCTCAGTGCCTGTGGCTACTTCCTTCCTCTCGATTCCAAGAACTCTCCTCCCCTCCAATCCAATCCAATCCAGCCCTCTGTTCCTCCCAGTAATCGGTATATCCCCCTCGTCTCCACAGAAAAGCGAAAAAGAAGGAACCCCTCTTCCCATTCAAGCGCAGCCCGCCACTTTACCTTTTTCAAAAATATACCTCTCCCTCTTTTCTTAGCTTTTTCTTTCCTTAGAACTCCCCCAATTAGCATTACTCCCCCTTCCTTTTCGTCATTTTACGTCTGAATATGATCTACTAGTTGGAGGACAGCAGTCCGCTGCGAGTAAGGAGATCAATACTCCCAACATTGTGCCTTCTAATCATTTTCTGCTCATAAACTTGGTTTCACAATTGCAGGTTCACATCTTTGCTGGCCCTCTTCCCGCCAAGACACAGCATCATCATCCACTTAATCTCGTAATAAGGGCATTCATTTTGGTTCATGTTCTGCATAAAGCTTTCACGGTTTTCGACCCCATACATTCTTGTCAGATAACCAAAAGATCAATTGCTTCTTCTGTTAGCTTGATTCATAACAAGCAATGGATGTATCCATAAGACTTTACAATGTAAAAGCTTTCACATATTACCCTCTGTTCATCTCCTTGCTTCTGACGTAGTGATTCTCCACAACATCTGATGTCTGACATCTCTTTGCAATCAGCATTTCAGTCCTATTGACGGAATTCATCCTCCTCAAAACCTGTTCAGCCACTGTGACGGCCTCTGTCAGATTATATTTGCCTCTGATAGTTTATATACTATCAATCTCTCATGAGGATTTCAGTGAGAAAGGAGCAATGGTGAATGAGCCTGTAAGCAGGCTAGAGGGCAGTGCCTTGGCTGTTATTCAAAGCAGCAGGACAAAGATCCTTTGGCATCAGTTTTTCATATTTTTCTAATACACGCACATCATGCATCCAAACAAAATCATGCGCATGCACTAAGGGAATATATACATTGGATGCGGATTATTAAAATGCATCACACAAACAATGAATCACACGCGGAGATTAACACAAATGCACAACAAAAGAAATGGAGGTGTATACGACTCGGATGCGCAGCATCACGACATCCACCCCCTCTAAACCTGCGCATCCTCCGGATGTGCCAACTATCCAGGATCATTCAACTCCACAAACAGGTCAAGTCCATCTTCTAATTCTAGTAAACCTGTTTTTCCATCAGCTTCATCATCCCAATAAAATTTCTGCCCCTTTCGAAACAGCTGATAGAGAACATCTGCAATATGAGCAAAATGAGGAATCCAAATCATGTAAAATATACAAGCTCCCACAAATCTCCGCACCTCTGAAGTAGTTGAGCAATACTCTGCAATCCCGTTTATGGCATCCACCTCTGCAGGAGAAGGCTTTCTGCCATAGTATCCAACCATATGCCCAACTATGATGACTTCATTAACAGCAAAAACAGATTTCAGCCCTGAAAACTTATGTCCAATATTTGCAGGATCCCTCAACATAGGCTGTTTCATAGCTTTTTCAATCTGCTCATCACTATCAGAAGGAAGCGGGCCTGCAACCGGCTTAACCTTCTTATCAACTGTTTTATATTTTGTGTCAACCTTGGCATCATTCAAGCACTCTTTTCTTTGCTGCAATTTCTGCAAATTTTCAGCATCTTTCAACTCTGTTGGCTGAAAAATTTCAGCCTTTAGCTCTATGGACTGCATGGGTGCAGCCTGAAACTCTGTATGCAGAAATTTTTCTGCATTCAACTCTGTTGGCTGAATGAATTCAGCCCTCGGCTCTATGGACTGCATAGATGCGTCCTGAAACTCTGTATGCAGAAATTTTTCTGCATTCAACTTTGTTGGCTGAATGGATTCAGCCCTCTGCAATTCTATTAGCTGATTAAGATCAGCCATAAATTCAGTTTGCTGAGTTTTCTCAGCCTCTAACTCTGTTTGCAGCATAAAACCAGAAATTTCCTGAAACATATCCAAGGTTTGCACAGGTATGATCTTTGAACCCTTGCATACATCAGTTTTCAGCATTGCACTCATCTCAAACAATGTATCTGCATAAGACATCCCTTCATACAATCCATCCACATGCTCTTCTGCTTGCAAAATACCTGCATTCTTCAACTCTTTCTCCTTATGACCAATGTACCTGTCAACAGGAGAATCCCATCCTGTTTCTCCTCGGATGCTAGAGCCCACACAAGTCATAGTAGAAGTTTGAACTTTCCCTCTTCTCGCTATCTCCAAGGCCGAAGACCATAAAGCAGAGTCTCCATCAGATTTCTGCTCAAGCTGGACTCCAAAAGCTGAAGCATCTCCTCTAACACTCACATAAGCTGATCGCGCAGCTATATCATCAACAAGCTTCTTCATACCTCCCTTACCAAAGTTCGTGTCAAGAGGAGCGCCAGTCTCTGTCAGCCATATCTTCCCATCTTGTCCCCAGAACACTACATTCTTCTTACGTGCTTCCTGAAAAGCATCACAATCTCTGCAGTGTTGGTGCTCTGTACTATCACACCAAATACATCGACGCCCTTTTCTTTGACCAGCTGAAAAAGCAGTCACTGGAGCAGGTGCTACAGCAGGTACTGACATAAGTTGCTCCTTTAACTTACCAACTTCAGCTTTGACTGCTTCAATCGTCAAATCCGCCAAGCCTTTAATAACATCATCTACAGATAAGGGCACTGGAGCAGCAGGTACTGGTGGATTCACAACAGGAAGAGTAGGCTTAGGCAAAGAAGCAGCAGGGGTAGAAGAAGAAGTCTCCAAGGATTTTTCAGGAACTGATCCTGTGTTTCGATGCAATCTAACTCTCCTGCGCTGCTTCTTGACAAGAGCATTCACAGCATCAATGACATGTCTCCACTCAGTATTTAAACCTGAATCAGTAGCTTGATCTTCCAAAAGATCATCCAACTTTTCCTACAAATCAGCATCTGCAGCTTGCAAAAATAACTCCACTTTCTGCATCTCCAAAGCTTGCTGTTCAATCCCATCCAACTGATCATAACGGCTTTCAAACTCTCGCAGAAGAGCGGTAACAGAAAGTCCCTTATTAGGCATAGAAACCCATGCTAAAAAATTCCTGCGATTCATAAGACCTGTATCCTCCAGGAAATATTCATCTTTTAATGCCTTTTTAAATTCAGCCCAACCTGCATGTGCTTCTTGAATTTCTGCAATTCGACCTTCAAGAGCTCGAACCACGATCCGCAAGAAGTAGCGGCTCCAAACATCTTGAGAAACCCCAAAAAACTTAATCTTTTCTTCATACAAATGCAGGTAAGTTGACACTTGCTGGCCATTAAACTGCTTCATCTCCTGTTGGACAGCTTTCAAAGCATCCATAGCATCACTGTCTCGTTTTGCATGAACTTGCTGCTGCATATACATGGTAAATGACTGAAACAGGTTCTTCATGACATTATCATCTGTCATCTCTTATTGCGAGTCTCCCATCTTGCTGATGATGCAGCACTTTCACGTCGAGTTCACCAGAAATGTCAAAGAGATCGTGCAAGAGCTGCAGAACACGGGGTTCAAGGTACAGCAATGGAAGAGACGATCAAGAAGAACTCAAAAATTTGATGCCAAAGGTCACTATATTCCTTGTTCAGTAAATTACATGAGGTCCAAGTTTTCTTTCACCATTACAGGCATGTTCAACATCTCTAAATCCCAAATATGAAGGATGTCTTTGAAGTTTCCAGTAGATTGGACAGATTTAAAGACTCCAGGTTGTACAATCAAACACAGCATTGTCAAGTCCTTGAACATCTAGCAAGTCATAATATTCAGAGAGCCAGATCAAGAAGCCATCAGTGCTGGTATCTCTCCAGGAAGTGGTTCTAGTTCATTCACTTTGAACCTCTCTTCATAATAGAAACTGACTGCTACAACTTTATCCCCAAAAACAATCTCCCATTCAAGTTCATCAATGCCTTAATAGTCTCTGTTTAGCACGTTCAAACTCCATAAAAATCCTTACAGTTTCAGTTGCAGGAAATTCTGGTTCTGCGATCTCTTTCTGTTGTTCAGAGAGACTACCATTGATCCTTTGGGATAAGAAGGTCCAGAGCACACGGAAGAAAAATGATAGGCAACATAAGTTGAAAAAGGAGAAGGCAAGACAGATCAGACATTGGCACTTAGACTTGAAGAGCTCAGTTGGGCAGCAATCCCTGTGTTCAATTTTCTTGAATTTTTAACTCCATCAGTCCCATGAGTTGAAAGGTGGTTTTATACTCCATAAAATTTCATAAGACTGGAGTTGATATATTGGAGGAAAGCTTGCTTGACATGGAGAAAAATGAATAATGTTGGGAGGAATAACGCAGGCTCTCTCATAGTTTTCCATTGGTAAAATAATTGTGCTTTGGCATACTCTAGCGCAGTAGGCTCAGTTGTAGAGAGAGAATCATCATGTTTTAAGTTATTAGGTAGCAGGGAATGAGTATTTGACTCCTCACTGACAATTACTGCAAAATGCCTCCAATTGCTGAAGAGCCCCAGCAAAAGGGACTGTATAGACCCAGACGTCCCTTGAGGTTCTCCACGAGCTCTTTCCATAGATAAGATCGCCTTCGATAACCAAAAAGTGGAACCCCATCACTTATGAATCCACATAAGGGCTTGATCAGTCATGGAACAGCAGAGTTGCCAGTTATAATAGCAATGAAAAAAAAACATCGCTGTATCAGATGTTAGAGTTGCTTGCCACAGAAAAATGATAAGCCAGCAGTCCTTAGAGTTGCTATGCTCGGAGACCTCTGTGAGGGTGTAGATCTTCAGATTGAGCGAAACCAGAGATGAGGGAGCTCCAGCTTAAAACTCGCTACTATCACAGCCTGTTGTCCTTGCAAGCTCCAAAATAAACTTTCCTTCCTTGTATTTCTGGGGCTTCTCATAAGCTTTTTCATATTTCCAACCAACAATTTGTTGGCAACAGTTGCAGTAGATATCAGAAGCTGTATGCATCCTAGTGGTCATCATCCTGTCTTCTGCAGGTCCTTCAAAGATATTGACAACTGTGTTGAACAGATAAGCCTTCCCTTGTCGGCAGTGAAATGCCTTAGAAAGAAGCTCCTCACTGTTTGCAAGGTGGCTGTGGCAGAAACGGCAACTGTAGACTCTTCCCTCCAGCTTTACCACATGCAGTCTTCCCATGATCAGGCTACCTGACAAGTCTTCTCTTTAGCTCACTGCTAGAATAGAGAAGGAATGGAGCCAATTGTGAGAGGGAAGATGGTGGTCAACTTCTCGCATATAAAATGCAGTTTTACTATGAAGAAAAGATGCTGAT